>NW_027437192.1:12118699-12296199 GCF_033239565.1 Halichoeres trimaculatus
AGAACGAAAAACAGAAAATCCACGATTTTCTGTCCTGGTTTTAAAAATGAAAAAACGAAAAATAATAAAAGATTGTGTCAAAATTGTTTGTGAGATATCTTGATATTAAATGTGAACATCTCTCTTTTAAAATTAGACTAATAACTCACATTGAAGGTTTATACAGACATGTTCCTGAGCTTTTTTTTCTTTATAAGTAACAGATCGCTGACGATTCACTCCATCTTATCCGCGCGCATCTGCGCACTCCCATGTGTTTCAATGAGACAGTCAGTACACAGTCTGCTGCTGTCTGATCTGCTCTCAGATAAACCAAGAAACATCAGAGAAGATGATAAAGTTTTTTTCTCTCCTTCGTTTTCACCTGTTCCATGAGCTATGAATCATTTCATGCGTAACGGCTTTGCCTTAAATTCTCTTCCGCAGCGCTCTCTCATCAGTAAAGAGGCTGCATTTAGGAAAAAGAGAATTTAAGTATACCAAGAAGTAATCTTAAAATGGCTCACTTCATGCTTAACGGCTTTGTGCCTTTATTTCTCATCCGCACAATCATCCGATTGTGTTATGAGAACTTCTCCAACATTGCGCAGCATGTTTTTGGTTTATTCATTGTATTTAGCCCCTCTTCACGTCAGCCTTAAGACTCTTTTACCACCGCAGAAGCACTTTGGTTAATCAGATGTGCCCTGATCAATTTCATGACTTTGATCAGGGCTCTAAATTCGTAGACCAGACGCAAACAGGCGCACCTGCCCTGCGCCGGCCTTCGCCGCACGGACAGGGTGTGACCGGCGCACTTTGCAAGTTTCCTGCAGTGCCAAGAACGACGCATCCACGCGTCCCTAAATGCTAGAGGGGAGGAAAAGCCGTGAGTAGGTTTAACACAGCCGAGCGCTGTGTTCACCAATCAATTGACCACCTCTCTTCGCCATTAAATGCGCTGCAGCTGAGGGCTCATTAAGACTGACCCCCGCCACCACAGAAACTGTGCTGGAAAGAGCCGGTTGCGGAGACGGTCAGAGCCGCTGTCCCTGCAACAGGGGAATGGACAGCGGGGCGCATTGGAGGACACGAAGCGTGTCACCGTGTGGGCCAGCTCCTCTCTGATGTTTCTTGGTTTATCTGAGAGCAGATCAGACAGCAGCAGACTGTGTACTGACTGTCTCATTGAAACACATGGGAGTGCGCAGATGCGCGCGGATAAGATGGAGTGAATCGTCAGCGATCTGTTACTTATAAAGAAAAAGCTCAGGAACATGTCTGTATAAACCTTCACTGTGAGTTATTAGTCTAATTTTTATATAGAGATGTTCACATTTAATATCAAAATATCATACAAACAATTTTGAAACAATCTTTTATTATTTTTTGTTTTTCCATTTTTAAAACCAGGACAGAAAATCGTGATTTTCTGTTTTCCCTTGGTGAAAAAAACAAAACAAAAACGATTAGCCAATCAGATGAGGCCGCGGTCATGACACTGCTCATCTGTGATTGGCCAAGACTGTGCCAGGGGAAGCCACCCTGTCTTTGGCCTCAAACCAATCAAATCACAGTATCGTCATCAACAAGCCACTGAATGAAATCAGGGAGGTTAGCACGTTAGCAGTGTGCATGAAGCGGCCGGTTGTGTGTTTGAATGGGCGGTTGAATGAATTAATAAGATGTTTAAGCTAAATCAAGAGGACAATGTACGTGTGTGAATTAGTGAGTGAGGGAAGGGTGTGTGTCGTTGTTCAAAGTAAGTAAAATAAGCGCTCTCTGGGCGCTCTAACAGGTCGCTCCGTTACATGAAATAGCGATATACAAGCTGCAACATGTACCACACTCCCTAAAAATCATACAGATTAGAGGCTTTGTCTCACTTGGCTTCTTCAAAAAATAAATAAATAAAAAAAATCCCCACGCCACCCCACTGATAGCACTGGGACAGCTCCATCACTGCAGTAGGATTTACGCTTCTGTACTTCCGTATTATATTCCACGAAGAAGAAACTTTGCTTTTCTCGTAATTATGAGATCCTTATCTCGTAATTATGAGATCCTGATCTCGTAATTATGAGAAAAGATCTCGTAATTATGAGATCCTGATGTCGTAATTATGAGATCTTTTCTCGTAATTATGAGATCTTTTCTCGTAATTATGAGATCTTTTCTCGTAATTATGAGATCTTTTCTCGTAATTACGAGATCTTATCTCATAATTACGAGATCAGGATCTCATAATTACGAGATAAGGTTTCTATTTTTTTTTTTATCCAGTGAATGCAATGCGCTTCCGTAATATCTTAATAAACTTTGATTTATATTATTTTCTTGTGTCTTTTTTAGATGGTTTTCACACCTGAAAGTCCGGACCAAAGTCCATGTTCTTGTTTCATTGTGAACATTTGGTTTGGTCTGTTACAGTTTCACACCGTCATTATTGCAAACAGACTGAAGTTGATTTTTGCTTGACACGTCTGCGGGGTCTGCACGGCTTCAGGCAGACGAATGATGTCATTTTTGCACCTACACCTCGCACCTCGCACCTCGCACAGTCCCTTTCATGTGTAGAATTTCTAAGCTTCTGCATCTGTATGTCTCTTCACACAGAGATCACCATGCTAAATGAGTAGTAAATATTTCATGGCGTGAAATTGCAGCCACTCAAAAAGCCTGGGAAAATCTGTGGTACAGATATGTCATGTTGTAAACAAAGGCTAACTTTTTTGACTCTCATTTAGTACCCAAATTTTGTGCGTCTCATTTCCGTGCATCACATTTGCACGGAAATGAATAACACAACCTAAACTGACCTTACGACGAATGTAGTATCATCATCATCTATGTGCTTTGTGAGTTTCAGTAGTTTACATTGATTGGTCACTTTGCCAGCAGCCAAATTCCACCCCCTTTTTTGGTCCGGACCAGGGTCCAGGGGAGATTTCACACCTATCATTTCAGACCACACAGGAAAGTCCTAAAGTCCGGACCAAATAATGTTGGTGTGAAAGCCCCCATTGACATATTTTCACTTTAAATGACGCCAACCAGCCAGAGTTTCACTCATTTGTACAAACATTTGTATCCTTGGATGGTCACAGTGAATAGGGAACACTAAGCATTGTTAGGATATAACCATGTAAAACATTTTAACAGTATGTCTACCCACAATGCAATTATTCTCACTTTATCGATATAAATGTGATTAATTCATTGCTGAGCCCTTAAACCCTGCTCCAGAAAATCCAAACTATCCTAATGATCCTGTGAGGTCTTGTGAAGTCTCTATCATCAACACATCTTATCTCTGCTCCAAGCCCAGTTTCTTTAAGTGTTTAACATTGCAGTAGAAGGGTTCCTATTACTGTGAACTTTGCAACTTGTTGACGTCTGAGCGTCAGGATTAAGAACATGCCAAAATACAACATTAAACCACTCAAACTAATTACTACTTCTTGTCACCTAATCTCACATCTAGATTGTGTTTGCAGATCTGAATTCAGCTTCGTATTTCCACTGAGGATTTATATTTGTGGTGCAAATATTTGGATACAATATTCATGCAATTTTCCTCCTGCTCTTTTCCCCGCTCATACTTAAAACAAATTCTTGTTGGTTTGATTGCCTGCTGCTGCACGACCTTTTCTCTAACTCATCCAGAAGTTCACATCCATCAAAACCTCATTTACAGCTCACTTTGCAATTAGAGAGGTGCTGGATAATGCACCATTTCTGTTTTCCACACAGTAACCTTTTTTTTTTTCCTACAGCCTCACAACTGGAGACTTGACTCACTCTGTACCTTAATGAAATCAAATATGTAGGATGAATTTATTTGAGCAATAATGACCCACGTAGAGAGTAATTTAAAAATCAGCATCCCTGCATTCCTCTCTGCACACCTGATCTTCCTGGCGTGTGTAAAGGAGCACAGCCCAGTCGGTCGGCTCCCTTTGTGAGTCCCTGGATATGTTTTTCAGATGTACGTCATAAAGTAGCCCTATAAACGACCACAAACGGGTCGTTTTCTCTGTTCCCCGAGCTGATTTGTTATGGCTGTCTCAAGCCTTCCTGCCACTACAGCGGCTGGTGTTTAGAGCCAGTATTTAGTCTGGCGATTGTCAGAAACGCTCCAGTGAGTATATTCCTTAGGGGCCAAAAGTGACATTCCAGACCCGGTGCTGCTGCTTTGCATGTGAAAGAAGATGAATATTCAAAGGAGGAGGATGTGTTTTCTCTCCTGTGCATAACTCTACATAAACATGTCTGAATGTGTGCGTGTGTGTGTATGTGTGTATTTCATCTTTTTACAGTCAGTGCATTCTACACGCCAGTAATAAGCTGCTTTATGATGTATGTATGTGTGAGTTTGCTTTAACATTAGCTGTTTGTACTTGTTCTGTTGGGTGTGTTAATCCTCCTGTGTGTGTGTGTGTGTGTGTGTGTGTGTGTGTGTGTGTGTGTGTGTGTGTGTGTGTGTGTGTGTGTGTGTGTGTGTGTGTGCCCATGACAGTGACATGCACTTCCTTGGGTGTATTTCACACATTTATAGACAGAGTATGAGAGAGGTGCATAAGAGTCGAATAAATTTACTCATACAGATGGTATGACACACCACTCAACAATCATGGTTCACTCAACATGCTTGCAACTTTTTCATTCATTGAAAACAAATTCAAGGAATGGAAAAACCACCAAATCAAACCGAAACAGTTTTCATGAACAATAGTTAGTTAAGAGCAAATATTGCACAGAAGAATCAGTGCAAGGAATCAGAAAACAGAACAATAACATTTAGTAAATAATGACTTTTTTTTTTTTTGCATTTTTTCTCAATATTGCTTGATTATAAATTCTACTGGCCTATCTCTTCCTGTTTGAAATCCAAGAGTTCTTGAAAAGGTGCGGTTCAACAAGAGGTACTGACTTACATGGGTTACACATCTCACAAATGGTTATTATTTACTCTTAATTTTTTTTTTCATCTGTATTTACAATCCAAATCAAATTTTATTCCTTCTCATTTTTCTTTTTTAAAAAAAAATCACATCTTTATGCTCCAATCTTGTTATTAGTATGTTGGGATGGTCATGGAATTAGATACTTTGACAGGTACCAAACGAATTCTGTCAAAAGTACCAGGTACCGATTCACGTAAAACCGAAAGGTGCCATGTTTAGGTACCTAAATGCATTCCTGTGACTGTGAGGGAGTGGAAGAGTAGAATATTTTCCATGCTGGGCATGAACACAGCATTGCAAGGTTATGTAAGGAAAATTAGATATGTTATTTTTTTACATTCTATTATTAAACAAATTGATATTTTTTACCACATAAAAACAAAAAAGTACCAAAAATTGGTACCGTTGAGTACCGGTACAGATTGCCAGGTACCGGGCATCGTTTCAAATGTGAAAGGTTTTCATTCCTATGTACCTGCATAGTTACTTTGTATGTTCAGCTCTCTGTCATTGGTGTAAAGAAAGCTAGTGAAGCCTCTTGCAACACAGCCCAAATGATGAATCTGAACCTCAGTCCATTATCTGACAGGCAAAGTAGCCAATCACAGTGTAGGACTAGAAGAAGGGCGGTAGACCAAATTTCTTTGGGGGACCCGGCCACTCCTGACCACTCTTCTGGGTCCAGCCCTGTTTTCTCTGACCTATTTGTGCTTTTATAATCTCTATATAACTACCTCAATGTGTTTGTGATATTGCATCATTCACGAAAGCTGTATCTTAAAATCAGCCTGTGGATGAGCATAATCTGTTATGTGTGCTGCTTGTGTTTGTGTAGCACAGAGTGATACCTGCCTACATCTGTCTTAAATGTGTAAAAATACTCCCTGTGAGTCTGCTATTTATAAAGGTTAACGTTGCTCAGTTATGCAAACATTACGTAGCACCTTTAACATACGACTGTGGGCAGGCAGTCAAACACACACTGGGGTCAGTGTCAGGCTGTAACTCATGCGTGAGGCTGCTGGGGAGCCTATTTAGCTGCTCCTGCACCAATTACAGCCTTATTTATGAATTTGGACACAGCTGACCTTCTGAAAGAGGAGACGTAAATTTGTTTGTCTGGCGAGGAGCGTAACAAATGGCATTCTGGGACAGCCAACGCTTCCTCTCCATCAATCTGTCTCTAGTGTCTCTGTCCCTCTGCTGGCATTCTCCATGCTACAGTTATAACTCCTACAACTGGTCAGCTCTGTGGTCAGTCATTTAGAAATGCCTGTCAGTCAACAAATATGTCTTCCTGTACGGAAACACCAAGGCCAGATATGGGGTGTATTTGGAATTCAGTGCCTCGCTCCTTTTCTTGATGCCTTTATGCTGCCTATGAGAACATTTAAAGCCCGGATGCCAGGCAATGTGCGTGACTGGATTGGAAGACATTTGTCTCACTGAGAGAAGAAGGGTCACGCTGGAAAAGAGCTAACCCCGCTCTCTGCTCCCTCTCCACAGGCCTCTGTTTGTGCTTACACTTCCTGTGAAAAACATAACTGACTTCTGAGGAATTTGCCCAATTAAAGACGCAGAGCGAGCCGGGGCAGGAGGGAGGGGAACGGGTGGTCATGATTTCATATATCTGGTGTTGTTTTACACAGAAATGGAACTCTATACCCTGGTCTTCTTTGTCCATGAAATATATCATTCAAATACGGGAAAGCCAAAATGCATTAATTCACAAAGAGTGATTATTCTTTATCAGGATGGGTGACAGATTGTACTCAAATATGCTGCCTGAACAAGTCCAGACAGAAAATTTGTGGTCTTGACTTGACAACAATTTGGACAAACATTTGCCAGCCCAACATTTTTACTGTGCAGAGTTTTATCGTCAGTGTTGGCTGCTCCCTCTTAGACAATGATTTCAAACAGCACTGGGTGAGAAATTCTTGAGTCATCCAACTAAGTTTGGCTGCAAAATCAGAAACTGCAAACTTGCAAGTTTGATCTTCAAACTGCAAAACTCACTTACCTGCCAGACTTAAGGGGTGATTACAAAGTAGCAATAAAAGAACAGTGACTGAGTACTTTTATTTTGTAATGAACAGGGTTTTTGTGGCATCCTGTGGAGGTCACAGAACATTAAAAGGGGGTCGGGCAGCAGGGGCGTGTCAAAAGGGATGACCAAGGGTGGCAGCAGCCTTGAAATCTGACTGGCCACCTCATAATCAGTGGTGCAATCAGTTAAAATCAATGGTTTCTTTGTCAGTAAGAACTATTTGACAATGAATGGATTGATAGAAAAGTCGCTCCTCTTTCTGCTGAGTGCCTCACTCACAGTTTATAGATGTTGTGGACTTGTATTGTGCTAATTTGGCCTAGCAAACTTCGCTGATGACCTTAGTTTTTGTTTGTTGCAAAGAAGTTCTACTCACAGACTTTGACAACCAGTAGTCACCGTTTTTTTCTGGTTCTTCTGATTTTTTTTTTCTTTTTTTAGGATAATGATAAAACCATGACTTATATCTACTATTTAGACTGTTTACCGACCTTTTGACCTCAGTACAACAGAGGTTTGTTGTACATCATTTTATATTAAGAAACTTGACAAGCAAATTTTCTAACCCCCTTGGCCGACAACTTCTTTGAGCAAGCAATTCATTTTTGTCGTTAAATATTTTGAAGACTTTTTTCTTTGTCTTGTCAGGTGAATGTGGCTCATTTTGAGTCTAATAAGGCAGTTTTACTAAAAACAAGATTTAAACACTTTTTGGGGTTTCAGGAGATGCAGTGTGATTTCTCTCTGGGGTACTTTTTCTACTTTGAGTCAAGCTCCAGCAAACTTTTGCTCATTAGCTGACCAAAGTCCCTCCTCTAGTTCAAAGACATGTCGGGGAGTGGGGGAACTTTAAGAACTGCGACAGTTGCAAGCTGGAAATGTTTTTAAGTCGGACAGACGGTGCTTGTGGAAACTCTGATCCTAAGAGTCATGGTTGTAAAAAATGAGCCACACATTGGCTGATGAAGGGTTTGGTGTCATGCTGACCTAGAAAACAGTCAATGGTTCATACGTTACAGCCAAATTTGATCCGACACACACAATTTGGAGTCACTAACAGCATTGTTGACGTGTTTCCTACTATGAGATGTTCCATTGACTTTATGTTGAATTGATTCCTGTCCGCTCAAGCTTGAGGTTGGTTGGTTTTGTTAAATAAGTGACCTGGAAATAATCTCTAACTGATTTGTCTATAGAGCACAGCCACAGTATATCAGTGGATCTATTGGAAGCAGAGAATACCAGCTCAGGTTCAGTTTGAGGCCAAAGTTTAGAACATTTTCTCTATCTCTTCTCCTGCACTTTCCATCACCCTCTGTCCCTCTCTTGGTTGCACAGTCTTTAAATGAGTGTCTCTGTCCTCCCACTGCTTCGCTCCATCCATCCTGCAGTCTCCACTCCCACACCGGCTAGTTGCAAACAGACCCAGCTGGCCATAATGATGACAAATCAGCCCAAATATTTATGTCCATCGAGTTTCACTTTGGCTCTGCCCACAGTTTGCTCGTTTTGCTCATTTTTTTTTACAGATCCCTCTGCGGCAGTCACCTCATTTGGAGCCAAACCGTCGTAATCGCTCTCTACAAACAGCCCTCAGCCTCAGTTATGTCACCTAAACACCAGTCACTGTTAATGTCAGCAGAGAACCAAGTTTACGATTGGCAAAGAGCTGGTTTAAACATAGAAGTTGGTGTTGTTCTTATGCAGATTTTTGTGTGGGCCTGTTGACCAACCTGCCCTGTATATTCAATATGTTGTATATTCTAGAAGGAAGTGTCTGTTTGTCTCGGCTCCTACTCCTTTTTGCAGAAAGTAAACAAAAATCTGAGAGTTAAACGCAAAGTACAACGCTGAAAATGATTTTACAAATCTTCGATTGGAAAGGGGCATTTTGTAACTGTTCCTATGGACTAAAAAATCCTCCATCGATGAGCATTTCATGACTGGTAATACATAAAGGCACTTGAATGTAGTGATGACCCAAGAGAAAGCAAACGATGCCCTCAACTAAAAAACCCTATAAGCTACTGTGACTGAGGGAAAATTAAAAAAAAACATTATGCTACCATAGTTTGAAGGCTAGCTGAAGCTTGCAACATTTTTTAGGCAGATTTGATTATGTAAAGTTAAGATAATGAAATACATAAAAGACCAAAAAGAAACTGTTTCATAACAAAAAAGAGGACAACAGAAGAACAGTGCTTTCCCATCACCCAACGTGGATGCTATATTTTAAGGATATCCATTAAGGAAAGCCACATAATGCTAACATTAGCTCAACACATCTTGTGTTTCTTTCTTTTTCTTTCTTTGTTTTTTTTTTTTTAATTGTTTGATTTTGGCGTGTTTTTAAATTCAATTTAGAACCGAAACACCAACTACCTGAAAAACAAGAGGAGGGTAAAGGGAAGTGTTGAGTTTATGTCACCTATAAGGGACTTTTGATTGGCTTCGGTTGTGGGGCCCCTAGTGGACAACACAGTATCTGTAATATTTCTATTGATTGTTTTGTCTTGGTTGATTTGGTACTTTTTTTTAATCCTGTTATTCATGTACTGTTTAGATGAGGGATTAGGACAATGTCAAGGAATAACAATGAAAAGTGATTGGATATTTTTTGGATTAATTTGTTATTCACAAGATTTAAAATGTAATACTGGGATGATACCACACATTTTTCAGGAAAAACTTATTTTAAAAGAAAAAAAAATACATTCATGAGAGTGAAAGTTTATAAATACAGGCTATAACTGATATATATGAAGGTTAAAAATAATATATATGGGGATATCAGAGGAGCAGCTACAGAGTGGATATCTTTGTAAAGTTACACTCAACAACTTGATTGTTGACTCAGTATTTTAAACACTATTCAGACTCTTGATTCTCATGACAATGTGGTGCTGATTCAGTGTATGAACAACTTTTTATCATAGACATTATCAGACGTAACATTAAGTCTTTGCTCCTATATATTTATGACTTTGATCTCTAAATTTCAATTAGCTGTTTTGTAAGATGGCCTTGTTACACTGTTTTAGTCTTGTATGATGTGTCTCTCACTGTAAATCTTTGCAGTGGAAAATGTAAACAAAGGCCATGACCAACTTCCTACCTAATCACACCTACCCTAAAGCAATAGTTACAAGCATTGAAACAACTGTTTTTACACTAATGAATCTTAATGGCGATGTTTTGTTTACTTTGCAAGTCAAATAGAGTAACAGTGTTAGTTTCTGTCTGATTCATAAATAGTTAAAAATCCCTTATAGGAGCTTTAAAAAGTCACTGAAAGAGCTTAAAAATGATTGAAAGGAGTTTAGCTGTAATTTTGTTGCTGTTTTTAGATCCCTGATTAACAATTGCACGGCTGTTTTGTTTCATTCTTTCTTTACAGTCACGTACCGTTTACGGTTTGATGCATTACAGACCCGACACTGTTCTGTCCATGCTCTCTGCGTCTAATGTCAACCCCTCCCACTCTGAACAAATGACTCTTTGTTTTTTCACAGCGATGCTACATAAAGCACGCCTTGTTTACCTCCTCAGCTCTTGTCCTTTCTGTCAGATACAATGTATGCATCCTATCTCTTCCCCCATGTGGAAGAGTGTGGAAAAGATATGGCCTCTGTTTTACCTCTGGGGCTCTGTATCCAGACACATGGGTCTCGACATGGAAGACAACATCCGGCTCTTATCTACCCCAGAGAGAAAGGGAGGGGGAAAACATAGAGCAAGTGGGTGGGAGAGAAAGGGAAAATTGGATGAATGGAGATATAAAGAGGAAGTAAGATATTTAGGTAGTATAAATATGAAAAGGAAGGGAAAACGAAGGAGAAAAAATAAAACAAAAGAGAAAGAGTGCCATCCATCATCCCTAAGTTGGGGAGATACTGGAGATGGACCAATCAGCATGTTTAAAATTAGCCCCCCTTTGCGTCATTGTCCACAGCAGTGTGGGCTTACCAGCGTCCCAGATCCCAGGGCTTTTTTGTTTTTACTGTAGAAGACGAAGGCCCCCAGGCAAACTGGAGCCTGAGAGAGGCGAGTCCTGTACTTCAATCTGTCTTTCACTCATCCATCCCTCTTTCATATTTCTGTCACTCCCCCTCATGCTTTCTTCTCACTGTTCTTTAAGGCCTTGGTTTCTTCTCCCTCATACCTGCAACTGCATTCCCTTTCCCCTTTCGTCCTCTCTCTTCTCTACACTCTCTTCATGCAGAGAGCTCTCACTCTTCCCTATTAGGATACATTTGGCTGTAGAATCAGCGGCGATGCATTCCCAGGTGAGCTGGGGATGATTTGCTATTCACTCCTCTGGCTATGGGTTTACCTCGGCGGGTGTAGACAAAGAGAGAAAGACAGCGAGGCATGAAAACCAGAGGCAAAAGAAGGACAGACGAATTCTCTCTATCCCTTCTGTGTTTCAGTGTCCCTCCCTTTTTTTCCCCTCAGCATTGAGATGCAGCGGCGGTTCTCAAAACACATGTTTAAAGGCTAAAGGTTTGGAAGCAGCTATCCAGGATGGATGGGGGATTTGTGTTCTTTCTTGTGCTTAGCGGCTGCTGTGAATGCAGCCGACCGCCGAGCTAGCTGTTAGTTCTGGCAGTTTGGAAGGGATGCCTCTGGGACTATGCTTGTCTTTAAGAGTCTTTGCACAGACTTTGCCAGCATGAATTAATGGAGGATGAGCTGAGAGGCTTTTTTCTTCAATTTAAGGAGACTGCTTGTCATTTTTTGTGGCAGGTTTTTCCTCCGTGCGTGCGTTCATGTGCGTGTGTGCCAGTGACTTCTTGAACCCAAACACACACGCACATGAACTCACACTCCCCTGCATGGTGACAGCTGATCTCTGGTAGAGGCGTTCTGGCCGTGGGGGGTTTGGGCTGGGTTGGGGTTGGTTTACTGATATTGACAGTGTGGCCTTGTCTGGCCTCTTGCCAGTGTTGAGCTAGCTCTCACTGACTGCTCTGGCCTCCTATAAATCAGGGCCAATTACCACAGTAGTGCACAGCCGCCTCTCCTCCAGTCGCAGCCCTGCCCTGCAGAGTGCAGGGAGGAAGGAAGAGAGGCAGGGAAGCCACAGCCCTGCTTTCAGTCCAATTACTGCTACAGCTGCCCTCCCCTCTGTTTGGCAAACATTGCAAACACCCAGAGTAAGTTTTTGCCAATTTTTGTACGAGAAGGGGAAGCTTATCTACAGATATTATGAGTGCAAACATTAGCAACATTCCTGGTCTAGAGTGACCATGCAGTACAAAGTCTTAATGGTGTAATAGCATTATTATAAAACTACTTCCTTCCCCTTCTCAAATTGTTCTTTCAAAGTCCTCATTTTAACTCAAGCCTTTGTCATATCAGCTAGTTATTTTGGCAAAATGTCAACTCTAGTGAAAACAATAAATCTCTAAATGTGGTGATATAGATTTTCTTCTGTCAAATGAAGGTCTTTGTATTGCTTTATAAGTTCATGTCAGAATATCTCTTCTCTAAAGTTCAGTTATTCTGTAAAAGTAGGAAACAACAAGGCTTTAAAAGTAAATGTTTTTTTCTTTCTGATAAAACAAGAGCTTGGCAGGTGCATCTTAACAGGGTTAATCATTTGGCAGACCATGGTCACCGATTTCCGTGATACATTTTCTGTGCACTTGTCTTCTGATTAAAAAGAAAAGAAATCAGGATTTAAAAAAAAAAAGCAGAAATAAGAATGGGGGTGTTGATGTAAAATGTGGTGATCATGTGCCTTGTTTAGTTAAGTGTGTATTTGTTCATTCTGATTAGCCGGTAAATAAGTCAACAAAAAAACACAATATTGTCGACTGAGGTTCAGTCAGGAACCCGTTTGTCAAAAGAAATCGCTTTAACCATCCAATAAGTTAATTTGATGGTTATGGTTCTGTTCTGGAAGTTCCCTGCCCTCATCCTTAAGTAGAATGCAAAAGCTGCGTGCAGGGAGAGCACATCTCCCTTCTCTTTCATGTGCATATATGAGTAGCAAAGGCAGGGAGAGCAGCAGCAAAGTACCCCAGAGATACAGAAAAGAGCTTCAGTAACTTAACATATGACACTGGTGAAATCTGACAGTGT
Source organism: Halichoeres trimaculatus (assembly GCF_033239565.1). Taxonomy (NCBI): domain Eukaryota; kingdom Metazoa; phylum Chordata; class Actinopteri; order Labriformes; family Labridae; genus Halichoeres; species Halichoeres trimaculatus. The sequence goes on from NW_027437192.1 coordinate 12,131,783, forward strand.
ATAAAAAGAGATTGGGAGAGCACACCTCTCCCTCTTTTATGCCCACCTGAATAGCAAAGACGGGGAGAGCAGCAGCAAAGACAAAACAGTGTGTGAGGGATTTGCAAATGTAGGCAGATTAAGGCAGTTTGAATACAACCCCAATTTTCTATTTTCCGATTGATGTGTGGATATAATCAGCTGAGTTATGAGCAGCTGATGTTCTGTAGGCCCAGCTTGACTTAGTAGCCTGCCTGAACTGACACCATGATCATATTTTTCCATCTCAAATTGGTCTCAATATCAGTCATGTCATCTGCCGGGCTTCAAACAGGACATCAGTGTAAGTAAGACAGCGAAACTGCCTTAAGTCGATGCATTAAGATTTCATACGGTGTAGAAATGCTGTTCATGCAGTCCAGGAACATGTGAATAACATAAACACAGTGGGTTCAGGTCTACATATTACTCTTGGTGACAGAGAGAGCTAGCTATGGTGTGTGTAATAAAACAGTGTGTTGTCCTTGTGTGGGTGTGGGTGTGAATATACTGCACCGCGCTGTGTGCCCTCAGCCTATGTAACGTGTGCAAGATTTATCATCTTCACTTAATACGCTCATAAACATTCCCCTGGCATGTCACAGAGGCTGTGTAACCCCCCCTCCCCTTGCACGGCTGGCTCGGTAAATTGGGCCTGTGTAAACCATTCTACCCGTCTAAAATACAGTGCGGCAAATTGAAATCCCCAGTAAGCCTCTGTAGCGGCATGTCACAGCTGGGTAGGGAGGAGGTAGAATGGAGGTTTTTCTCATTTACCACCTGGAGGTTTTTGAAGTGTCATAACCAGCTTTTCTCCCACACTGTCTTCTTTTTTTTTCATCCTTAACTCTTTCGATCTTTCTTTGTTTGTCCCTCCCTTCCCCTCTTGGTTCCATTTCCTTTCCTTTCTCGCTAAAACACCCTTTGTCAAGTGCTGTATTCAATCCCCATCATTCTGACACATAAGGATTTGTATTTATTATATATTTGAGACTCTGGATCTTACAGGCTGACAGGCTGAGGATAAACAGCAGTCACAGAAACGTCCGGGAAGAAAAAACAAGCTCAGTTATTAACCTCCTGTAGGGCAACCAGATGAAGCCAAGAGAGAATTCGATTAAACACTGAGAAGGGGAAACATTTTTGGCGGAAGTGTGAGCTTGTGTGATAAAGCAACATTCAGTGCATTAAAATCCTTCACTCTTTGTATGGGGTCACTTTTAGGCTGCAAATACCACAAGAAAAAGAAATGGTCATTTTCTACTTATTATTAAAGGTTTTAACTGCTTAGCAAATAATAGAAATAAATAAAACATCTGCTCAGCTAACAGTTTGCCAAAGGAATCCTGGGCACGATGGCATTTAAAGCAAACTTCTGTCATTTTTAAACTTTGTAAGTCATCTCAAAATTGTCCTTTCATCAGATGTTTAGAAAGACAGAAAGGAAGTTTGAGAAGAGGTGTGACAATTTAAAAAGTAGACGATTAAAAAGGGTGTTTAAACATGCTTTATGTAGTGTTTTGCAATATTTCCTGGCCAGGTCTATTTGTTTTTGAGCAAAGGTGAGCTCTGAAGATAACCGTTAAGCCATGTGACACTACCGCCTACTAACACCAGGGCCAAACTCGTGTGAGGCAGCTCAGCTTGCTGCCCCCTCCTGACACCGCTAATTCCAAAAATGTAATTTGTGCTTCTTTTTCCCTTGGTCAACTGTTTCATGACTGGGGGGGACAACAACAAGTGTTGGAGAACTCCCCACTCCAAAAACTCAGCTCACGTCGTGAGTGGTAGCTCAGCTTGCAGCCTACCTTGCCAAATAATTGGGTTTAACAGCTGTACAGAAACAAGATTTTTATAGGGAGCTACTGCAGAAGGCTTTGAATAATTACCATGCTAAGTATGATTTTCCTTATTTTTGTTTTTAATATTATTTATTTAATTTATTTATTCATGAATTCATTTATTTATTTATCTATTAATTTTATTTATTTATTTTATTTTATTTATTTATATCAATCTGTCACTTATTTAAACATATACATGCTCTTTTGTCAGCGTCTAAACCTTTTCTTATCCCCCATATCCAAACATATTATATCCTAGAAAGCTTGTGAAACTCCTTGTTCATGTTTTTACTTTGATGGAGCAAAAAAAAAAAAAAAAAAAAAAGAAAGAAAAAGAAAAGAAAAGAAAAAAATCCATAAGCCCTTGGGAATTGGACATTAAACCCACTCACCCGATCAGATCATCTACCAAACCATTTCCGCTCCTCTGGGACAACAAGCACCCATCCTCTTCTTCATCCCAGGGGACTTTCAGGACTTTTTCTCTCTTTCCCTTCGGATAACTTTTCTCTCCAACTTCTCCCCCAACAATGTAAGTAATGGGCTGCTTCTGACCCTCCATGCCTCATTGTGTAAGATTTCAGCTTCTGACCTTAAAAAATGAAAGCAAATCGATAGGGCGGGACACATGAATTCCAAAGCCCAGGATGCAAGCCAAAGCACGGAGCCCAGGGAGTAGGAGGAGGAAGAGGAGGGAGGGCTTCATGTATTACTGAAGGCCTAAAACAAAGACAGAACGCTGGAGAGAGGCTTTCAATTAACCTTCAGCACTGAAGGCGACTCTGTGTAGTGTCGCCTGTTTGTGCTAGTTTGTAAGTGTCACACAGTATGTTAAGTACTTAGTGTATAATTGAAGCCACAGTGGACTTAAGGGGGAGACTGAAGAGAAGAGGCAAGGGGTGTGGAGGGGAGGAGGGTGGAAGGTGAAAGCCTCAAAGTCGAGGTTTGAACTGCAGCTGTGCACATTCCACTGACTTTGAGTGGGAGAAAATAACTCCCATGGTGCACTCAGGAGATTAAGATTCTTCTACACTTGGGCCTCTGCATGAAAACGTGAGCGATCGGAGGCTAGTTCTCATTTTTCATTCCAGTGTGCAACCAGGACTACCAAGATGCCATGACCTGCTGAAGGACAGGTGGGAGGAAGATAGAGGAAATTTCAGCTGTTCTGATTGGCTACAACCATTAACACCCTTTACTCACAAGATTTTATCATACAAAACACATTAAGCATATTCCATTATCAGGTTCCTACTCAAAAAATGTTGGGCCTTTGAAAAGCAATACATCTGGCCTCTCCACCAATACTTGTTCCTTCCACTTATAAGTGCAACACCACAACTGAAATCTAATCAAGTGATTTAGTCTTATTTCTTGCAAAAATTTTAAGACTCAAAACAAACCACATTCACCTGGAAAGTTCAAACTTGCTTATTTCGAGATGCGATGGCAATACAAGAAACTGAACAAGTCATTTTTTTTCCCCATAGAGCAGATTTTTTACTCTTTACAAGCATTTTGCGTTCCTATTTGTCTTTATATTTTGAAATACTTTTGGGGGGAATTTTAAGTTGAATGAGGCTCATATTAAGTCTAAAAAGTCATTTTTTACTAAAATAAAGACATAATGAGACATACACGCAGCTTAGATTTCAGGTTTTTTAACTACATCTTCATCTGACTACATTGCTTGGCACCCCAACTTTGAACATTTTAAGTCTAAAGATGCTTCTGATAGACTCAAGTTTTCATTCAATCAATCAGCTTTAATTTGTAGAGCCCTTAACAACACAAAGGGTGACCAAAGTGCTTTCCATTAAAATCAGGACATCGCAATTCAAATTCAATATAATAAAGATATGATACAATTTAATAAAAATAGCAAAAATATGTCACCCCATTACTGTATGTAAAAAGTCTGAATAAATAGGTTTTAAGCCTGGATTTAAAACGCCCAAAGTCAGTGGTGGTGTGTATTTCAGCTTTGTTTCAAAGCCTGGGTCCAGCAACCGAGAAGGCCTGATCACCCCAGTGTTCAGCAAAAAACTAAAATCTTGTGAAGTGTTTTGGTCTTATTTTTGGTAGAAAATGTCGTCTTGGGCTTAATATGAGCCACATTCACCTGACTAGTCTAGAAAAATGTCTTATTTCTTTATATAAAGACAAAAATAAGGTCTGAATCGCTTGTAACAAGTCAGCAAAATCTGCCAATGGAACAAGAGAAAAGTTTCTTGTATTAAGACATTCTAGTTTCAAGCAAATTTTTCTTGTTTCATTGGCTGATTTTTTTTTTTTTCAAATTGTTAGAAGAAATTCAGACCTAATTTTTGTCTTTAATTCACTTAAAACAATACAATTTTCAGGACTTACCAGTTGAATGTGGCTCATGTCAAGAATAACCATACATATTTTACCTAAATAAGGCAAAAACACTTTATAAGATTTCAGTTTGGGACTTCCAGCAAGAGCTGATTTGAGGATGCAAGGTCCTTATGGGGTTCAGAACACACAGTAATTCTGTGAGATAGGGAGGGGCAAGGCCATTAAGGGCTTTAAAAACAAAAAGCAGCAATTTAAAATCATTTCTAAAAGAAACAGGGAGTCATTGAAGGGAAAACAAAACAGGGGTATCATGTTCGAAACATCAAGTATTTGTTGAAAAGACTTGAAGACACTGACATACAACGCATTGCAATAGTCAGGTCTTGAGCTGATAAAAGCATGAATGGTTCTTTCCAAGTCTACGCAATTTAAAAAGGTTTTTACCTTTGTTAAAACACATAACTGATAAAAACTCACCCTGACCACTCTGTCAATTTGTTTGTCAAATTTTAAAGGTGACTCCAAGATTCTTTACTATAGACAGACCGTCAGAGTATGCAGAGTCACCAAATAGAACATACTCTGTTTTATCTTCATCTAGGTGCAGAAAATTCAGCCCTAACCACATTTTAATGTCTGTAATACAGTCAGTTAGGGTTTGAAGAGCCCCACTTTTGTTAGGGAACACATAAAATATCTCTTTTAGTTCAGCTAATTAAACTTTACTCATAACAGCTTTAGCTTACAGAAAAAAAACACAAACAGGGCCACAGAAAGCCCTTCCTCCAATTCCACATCCAGCTATGACATAAACTCAAATTCGACAGCTCAGAAAGTAAATTGTTTGTACGGGCGGCGCTCAGAGACAGCTCTGGTGTTGATACGCTCCCTAAACTTGGCTGTTGTTTGAGAAAGGTGTTTCTGTTGTCACGTGGTTTTCCTGTGTGTGCCCACAAATATAAGAAGACAGTACAGTGTGTGTGTGTGTTAGTGTGTGTCCAGCCCGGCACAGCGAGCGGCTGCCCATCAGTTCCACTTAGCTCAGCGTGGTAATTGGCCGTCCATTGATGGACGTGGCTCCCTCTTCACGCTCCGGGGACCCCGGCTCTTTGTCTGGGGGAGAGGGAGGCAACACGCTGGCATGGCACACACACACACGCTTAAAATAGCGCATCAAATCAGCCGTGCATCGGCAGCCGCTGCTAACGTGTGAGGCCGATTGTGGGCGGGGTGGTGTGGGGGGGGCTAATGCTGGATGTGCAGGAGTACGTGTAAGTGTTTTCACAGCAGGGTGTGAGGTTTTACGGTTCACTTCAGGGAGAGTAAAGGGTTAAAACGGTTAACTGAAGCTAGTGGCGGTATTTAGTCATGTCCCCTCCATCCCTAGCAATTTTTTTTTCATTTCTGTTTCATCCATCACTCACTTACTTTATTGCACTGTGCATCGTCCTCCTCTCCTTCTCCTCTCCCCCACTCTCCTCTTGCCCACAGGGCTCGGTTCTCCCTCACTGTCACTATGTGCAATGTCCCTGCAATAGAGATATAAATGGGCTGTGAGCAGGAGGCCCTGACTCCTATACCATAAATCTACACTAACAGCACAACAGACTCCTGGAACGAGCAGGGGAGGGGAAGAGATGAAGCATACGGAGAGAAGTGGGGAACACGTTTTCTATGCGTCTGGAAAAATTTGGATTAAACTGGAAAGAGCTATTCATACTGAGATGTTTATGAAACAGGCTTCAGAGGATCACTGCGTCGAGATGTGACACCCTGTGAGGTGTAAATTGTTTTACAGTGCATTGAAATTGCTTTTGAGCGTATGAATAGTAAGCAGGAAGTTGGCATCATTTAAAACTGTTGGGAGCAGCTGGAAGTCTTATGAACTCTAATTTTAGTGAGGCCCCTTGGTGAAATGTTTACTTAAAATAAGAAATGTGGAAAAGTTGCACTTATGACTCCCTGGATAAAAGATCTGCATGCTAACAAAGGACTCAAGATGCAGTTTGGTGCTATATGATGGTGATATAAAGTGAGGGAAGTGAAATAATACACATACATCATTCGGAATATGCAAACCCATCTGACTTCTTCCTCACCTTTATGCTCGACACACAACAAAAGCTTCCCTCATCTGAGGTTAGATGTTTATTTTCTTGAAATTTTAATCTTTAATTTTCACTGTCTCGCTGAATGTTTTCAACTCTTTGTGACCTTGATTTCATCTTCTCTTCTCCCAAACTGTCTCCTCTCATAATTGCACTGACATTGAACTGATAGTGCCTGCTGTTTCTTTGCAAATATATAACTTTTTGACTCCGTCTTAAATTTTTTCCTTCTGTCCTGAAAATGTTTGCTTTTATTCTGCACAGGCAAAACTGCCACACCAAAATGCGCCTATCACAGATTTACATTCAGTTTAGGCAATGGATGTTGTGATTAGCAACAAGCTAACCCTGAAAGACGTCGTAGCCTCTACTGGCTCACTGGCGTCTCACTGTTTATAGTAAAAATGTTTTTTTTTATACTTTTTATGAGTCCCTTTCACCTGACCAGTCCAGAAAAATGTCTTATTTCGAGTTATTTAAAGACAAAAATTAGGTCTAAATTGTCTGTAACAACTAAAAAAAATATGCTGGTGGGATTAAAAAAAAAAAAAAAATGTGCTTGTCAAGATTAGAATAATGTCTGAATACGAATACATTTCTCCTACCCTACTGGAGGATTTATTTTTACTTGTAACAGGCAATTTAGACCACATTTTTATCTTTAAATAACTTGAACTAAGACATTTTTCTGGGCTAGTCAGGTGAAAGAGACTCACATCAAGTCGAAAAAGATATTTTTACTATTAACAAGGGAAAAACACTTGATAAGATTTCAGCTTTTTACAGTGCTATTACTTGGTCCATGCTCTCTTGTCCCCATTGTTTAACATCTAACTAGAAAAAAAGACACTTGTGCAAAATAAGCAAACCAAAGTGACCTATGATACGACTTCAAATCTTTGATATTTGGAAAGCTCACTGTTTGTGAAGCCAAGTAAGAAAAGTATATTGGAGAAGTATCACATTGATCTATCTGTAACTGTTTTGAAAATCAGTGCCTTAACATCCAGACTTCACGTTGTTTTCAACCAAATTCCAACATTTACATCCAGTTTGTGTTGGATCAGACTCAGAGTTGTTTCTTCTGGCACCTGCTTCTTGTGTCTTCCTGTCCTGTCTTTCATTTTTCTTCTCACTCCCAGATATCTATCACTTTGGACAGAAACATCTGCTGAATGAAGTAACACTCTAACATCTTGGGAATTTCAGACTCATTCTGTGTCCTGGAAATGTTTGTACTGAAGCCCCCCCCCTTTTCTCCTCTTCTTTTCCCAGCAGCCCTATGCTCCACCCCCTCATCCAATGGCTCCTCCCAGCCCGAGCACCAACAGCTGCAGCCAGGGAGGGGCAGAGCAGCTGAGTAAGACCAACCTGTATATCCGCGGCCTGCCGCCTGGGACCACCGACCAGGACCTCATCAAACTCTGCCAACCGTGAGTACTGAGAACAATCCCACGGAAGAGCACACACTCCTCTTTCACTCCTGCCACTGCCGCTGTGAGGTCTGCTTGGCCATGATTGGTTGTTCCTGTACATGTTTAGCAGAACAGCATGTGCTGGATACCTCAATAAGTAGTCTGCATAAATGTCATCGCCTTCAATTTATATAATGTGGAAACTAAACGTCTCCAAAGTAACTCCTTAATGTAAACTTTAAAAAGGACCAAATGATTTTTCCGTCCTCCCTCTGTTAGTGAGTTGATATTTATCATTTGGGATGAGAAGTGAAACCCATTCTAAGAAGAGAGAGGCACTAATTTAAACTGTCATCTTTAAAAGCATTTAATGGGGGCGATATTTCAGCTGAAAATGATTTAAATGTTTCATGCAGAGGGAAAACTCTCATGTGCTCATCCAGCAGTCCAAATAACTGGACGCGATCATATATCAGTAACTAAGTGAATTAAAAGCTGACAGACTAAAGACACAAGAGACAGACTGTGTTCAAGAAAGCAGTGCTTGGACAACATGGAAAAACAGTTTGCATTTGGAAACACTTTACATGTCATGGTAGCCTTAGCACATACAGCAAAAGGTGCTTTTCAACCATGGGAACTTTTCTCAGGAACTAGGGACCACTTTTTAAAGTTATTTTTTGGGGCTTTTCATGGCTCTAATGACATAAATGAGGACATTGCATAGCGTAGGAAAGGGGGCAAGAATGGGGAGTAAAACAGAATGGAAACAGGCTCAGGCTGGACTTGAACCTGGGCCCCCATGAGGTGCCAGGGTGAACCTCATGGGGCGTGACCCAAACCACTAGACCATCTGCGTCTTGGGACAAGGGACCTTTTAATGAACTTTCTATTTCAATAGCAGGAACCAGGGTCTAAATTTAGTTCTAATTTATTTCATATTTGAAAAGTCCATACTTTCCAAACAGACAGGGAGTGAGAATGAGAGAGTCTTCGGTCTTCAGTTCAGGAACTTTTAGGGAGAGCTGAGAGGTCATTAGACTCTGTTAAGGTTGACAGACCAAAGATGGAAGAGATATATAATGTTGATAAATCGGAGCTTAGATCAGATTGAAAACTAGTTTGCATCTGGATACACTGTAGATGGCACGGCAGCATTGGGGCATAAAAGGTGCTTTTCAACTGCAGGAACTATCTCCAGGAAGCTGGGACATTTTGAGGAACTCTGTAAATTCACCTGAGGAACCAGAATCCAAATTTAGTTCCTATGTAGTTCGTATTTGAAAAGTCCCTACTTTCCAAACATATGGGGAGAGAGTCTTCGGCCTTGAGTTCAGGAACCTTTGGGAAGAGCCAAGAGGTTACTAGACTCTGTAAAGGTTGACAGACTGAGGATAGAAGAGATATTTTTAAAAAAAATCTGAGCCAAGATCAGACTGAAAACGTGCTTGTATCTGGATACACTGTAGATGTAATGGCAGCATTAGGGCATTAAAGGTGCTTTTCAACTGCAGGAAGTTTCTTCGGGAAGCAGGGACATTTTGAGGAACTCTGCAAATTCACCTGAGGAGCCAGAATCTAAATTTAGTTCTGGAGTAGACAATCCCCACCATTAAAAAAGTCTTTACTCCAGGGATAGTACTTTCCAAAGATCCAGGAACTTTCTGGGGGCTGGAGAGGTTATCAGACAGGCAGACTCTCCTGAGGCTTTAAAAACAGCCTTACACCTCTCTTCTCTTGCTTTTAATTATATGCATTCTGTTTCAAATATTTCATTTTAAATCCTCTGTTGTTTTCATAACATTCCCTGTGTACTCCAGTTCTGCTTCACCTATAGGCGTCAAACCAGATTCATGAGTCTTTGTTTATCTGTGATAAATACTCTTAATTTTTTACCCAGAGGATGCTATATGCTCAGACATATAATTAGACCCCTGTAGGTGTCATCTGGGTAGACTGGTAAGGTAAAATATACAAGACTGAAAAATTAAAGCTTAAATGCCAAACTGATCAAACTACAAAGTTCACCTCTGAGGAGAAAATTAAAGGCTGGGAGAAAAAATGTTCATGCACAATACCTTGCACACCTCATTAAACTGCTACCAACTGAGTGTATTTTAGGGACACACACAGAGGTACTCATAAAGCCCTGCCAAATGTTCTTGATAGAGAAAACACGCACACACACCTGCCTGCACACAGCTCAATACGGCCTAATAAAGCTTAGATTGGACCACCTCCCTCAGGAATCACAGACCAAGACCTCATCAAGCTGTAACAAACAGTCACGGGGGCTTTCTTTCTCTCCCTGTCTCTGTCTCTCACTCACACACACTATCACACGGACACGGACACACACACACACAGCAGCTTTGTTCAGCTCCATTAGGCCCTTTCACTTCTAAAATGGTGAAAAGGGGGTCAAGATCATTAATGGAGACAAGGCCAGCAGATTGTGAAATACAGGCCATGAGCGAGTCTGTCTGGTTGCATAACCTTTTCTTGGCCACTTTTCCAGAAATGTCCCGGTCAAACGCAGCCAATTATTCAATGATCCTGTAGAGATGGGAACATGCTGTCCAGTATATTTGGTAATGCTCCCAGTAGCTGTGTCAGAAGTCATGCATTTCTTCTTGATACTGACCCATCAAAATTCCATTAGCTTGAGAGGCGGCCCTGATAAGATTTGGAAAAGCACTCAGCATTTTGACATTGCATATCCCTCCCTTAGCTGCTACATGCACTCAGTTGTAGAGTTGGACAGTTTCAATTTCATTTCTGATTCCATATGATCTTGAATATTTCCAGCACAACTATTTGGAAGGGCGAACCATGTCGGAGCTTATGTAAAACACCCTCAGTGGTGTGCATGCATGCTTGTGGCTTTAGATTTGCATCCCAATTTAAAGCTTTTCTGCTTTTGACTTTGTCTGTTATTCCTTGGATCTATCTTGCTGTCCTCTAGTGGCTGTCCTCTTCCTCAGCTGCTTCCACAGCTCCTCGTCCATCCTTCCCTCGGTGTGTATCGCCTGTCTATCAGCCCCCAAGGTTGCCCGAGGTGTGCTGTGCCAGTGAAAATCCAATGCCACTGAAACTTTAATTAGCCAGACCGTGTTTCAGTGGCAGGCGGGTGGCAGCATTCTAGAAAAGGTCATGCGGCTGTTCTGCAGTCTGTAGCACCCTCGGGTTCCCCCTTAGGTTTTTCCCCAGATGCTAAGTCCCCCTCAAGCACCCAAAGCCTTCTTTCCGGGCCATCAGCTGCCCCATTACATCTCAACAGGGGAGCTGTGTTAAACATGAACTCTCACAAAATGCACTTTATATTTATAAAACTACAAAACTGAGGATGTTTGGGCAATTTCTGCTCACTAAGTGGTTCCTCCACACCAACACATTGAGCCAGAGTGTGTTTGTTTGTGCGTACCCTTGCACAGATCCAAGTGACTGCTAAGAAAAAAAAATCAAAGCTCAATTTTTGGCCTGAGTTCGTTTGGTCACACACACTGAAACACAGCTCTTGCTGCCCTGGTTCACCACTATCTCGAAAGCAAACATGCTGCAGCCACAGCCATGCATTCTTGACAATGGTCCATATCATTGCTGCTTGATTGGAGGCCGTTGCACACCGCGCGGGAAATGCCAGAAAAATAAGTGCAGTGCATTGTGGTTATAACCAAGTCTACGTGAACTTTCACGCTTTGTTGCCAGGATTCTGTTCTTGTTTTCAGTACCCCTTATCAAGGCCTCATGAACCATTGTAAGGTCATGAATTGACTTAAAGTTTGAATTTCTGGGTTCAACAAGTTTGTCAAAAATTAATTAAATTAAAAGACATTTTCCCCATCGTACTGCAAGTGGTACAACATTTTAAAAGTAGGAAGATTTTAATGTAATGTGAACAATATTCATATCATCCATATCACTTGAAGTTTAAGGCCAGCAACAAGTCTCAGTATATTTGGGGCTCAGACAACAAAACACCAAAAAAGATCTGTTACGCTAAAAGAAATGGAAGAGAATACTAAACCTAGCAAATCTGATTTGTTTTATAACAGGTTAGTAAGATGGTGGGGAGTAAAGAGGGCATTCAGAATAATAATAGGCTAAAAACCAATACTGGATGGGAATGATCTTTTGGTCTTTTCCATTAAAATATGACTTACTCTTAAGTGGAAGTCGCTGCATGAGCTGAAAACACAATCAAAAACCAGAGATTCTTACCTTCTAATGGCATACTCAGCACTAGGGCTGCACGATGTGGCCAAAATCTAATATCTCAGTATTTGTAGGCTATATCTCGATACATGATATACATCTCGTTATTCTATTTGCATTTATTTCTCCTCTAAATCACTGTATTAATGTTAAATCCAACCCTTTGATGCATAAACTGACATCAGTAAAATGATTCAAGCAAACCTTTTGGTTGGATTTTTAAAATTTAAATGCAAAAAGGGGCTCTCTCAATCAGGTAAGGTTGATTAAACCTTTTATTTTAAACCAAATTTTATGTAGTTACATAGTTTTAGTTCCAGTAACACAAGTTATTCAGATGTATTCAACTGGCTGATTATATTAAAGCATATTATATTGTATTATATTATATTATACTTTCAAAATATGAACTAAAGTTGGAGATAATATTACTTTTATTTCCACAAATCAACTACCTGGATAATGTTGGTCATGCTGAAAGGACGATACTGACTTCTGTCTTTGAGCCTGGGGTCTGGTTGAACTGTATTGCATTTGGGTTTGTCTTCTGATAATATCCCAGCTTGCAGTTTTTGGTATTCAGAGGTAAAATAGCATCAAACTCATCTGCCGTTATGTTTTGAGCAGTGCAAAGGGGGCAGAGTATGCAGAAAAGTGAAAGTTAAAAACATTCCGCGTTTGTTTCTTGTTGTGGGGAGCTGGAAGAGAATCAAGGATCATACAGGCAGCAAAGCAAACCCAAATAAGCAACTACACTCTAGAAAACAAGTCCCGGGAACATGCAACTCGAGACAGATAAGACGTGCAAGCGACTTTTCTTCGCTCCTCTCCTAATATCATAACACTCATGCGCAGGAGAATTTCTCTGGGTGAGCGGGGGAGCGTGGTGCTCGCTGTGAGAGGAGCACTGGCTGAGCAGCAGAGAGTGAAACGAGCGAATCACCAAGATTTACATCCAGACGTCTGAAAACATTTAGTTTTCTGTTTATGATTTATTGATGATTTATAGCCTTTTTATACATTTCACGTGTAAAAGCCTGTGATACATCGAGTATATTCGATATATCCCCCAGCCCTACTCAGCACTATCAAAGATGAACAATGTACATAGTGTCACAAATGCCACCGTCCAAACATTTATTTATTTATTTTTTAGGAAAGACCTTGCGAGTTTCAGCAGGACAATACCAAACCACATTCTGCTCATACCACTGAGGAGTCTGGGTGTTACACTGGCCAGGCTGCAGTCCCAGCTTGTCACCCACTGACAACATTTGGCCCATCATGAAACAAATTTAGCACAAAGGAGACCATGAACTGTAGAGTCTTTTATAGGGCAAGAATGGGCTGTTCGGTTCAGAAGAAACTGGTCTCCTTAGCTCTTAAATGTTCACAGAGTAATCTTTAAAAAGAGCTGATGCAACGCAACGGCAAGCACGTCCCTGTCCCAAAGTGTTGTATTTGACTGTAATGTTATCTGCTAATCACCGGGTTAAAAGATGCACTCTTACTCTTTGGATGCCTACTATATTGCAGCAGTGGTCGTAGCATAACGGTTGGGTTAATATTATCTGAGTCTTTTAGCAGCAGGATACTAATAATGTTAGTACCAATTTTATGATTTGATTTTGTTTTGAGTCTTAAATTTAAGTGTCTCTGTAAAACTTTTATAGATACAGATGTCTAGCGATGTCATGTCATGTTCAATGCTCCTTGGCTCAGTAGGCGTCCAACCCCAGGCTTTCCCATCCCAGTAACCAAGCCTTAAATTGCCAATCCCAAGCATGCAGTCAACAACAACTGAATATATGATTATTTTAATTACTAAGAGCCAAGATTCCTCTGATTTCTTTGTGACCGGCCAACTCCCTGTGGTCACTAGGAGCAAGAGTAAAGACCGAAGAACACCAAAGTTCTCACAGCGGTTGGAGTTACATGCCGCGAGCTGTTGAATGAGTAATTAAATGGATTCGGGTGGGTGCTTAATCTCTGTTTTATTCAGCTGGCTGGTTGTCGGGGTTCTCTGCAGCCGTCAGACTGATATATGGGCGTCAGGAAGAGGCCAAAGGAGTGGAGTGGGGATTTGTTGGCTAAACACCCAGATAGTGAGAGGCCTTCCTGCTCGCCTGGCTGGCTGTTTGAGTGGAAGGATGGATGGATGAAGGGAAGGAGGATGGAGAGAACAGCCGGTACTGTGGGAAAAATTCCTTGGCCGTACCAGCCAGGTTGAGGCAAGGGGCCAACCGTAGGCCCAGCACCAACCCAATCCAACCCAAAGATTAGTGCAGCCAGTACATCCAAAACAAACCCCAAGCTCTTTAAGACTGACTTTATTCCCCGATTTAACAGCTAGCTATTATGAAGCACCCATGTTTTTCCTGATTGCAATTCACCACCCAGGGGAGATATTGAGAGCATGGAAGCAGGTTGCTGGAAGAAAGGTTGAAAGGTAGAACAAGAGGGATTTCATTTTTCACTTTATGAGAGCCCACACCTGGAATAACAGGGACATACAGTTCACATTTTCTGCCAGCGGCCCAGGTCCATAACTCAAACTGCCAAGAAACCAAAGGACCCTAGACGTCCCTGAACCCCCATCTCCTCCTCTAGCTCCTCCTTTTCTTTCTTTTGAACACAGTTTCTTCCCATGTGCTTCCTCATCTCCCCTCCTTCTCCTTCTGGTTCTCTTCACCCAATTTCAGTCGTGGACGAGTCACAGCTGTGCCCTCAGTTGTACTGGCTTTCGCCTCTCTGCCACGGCTTGATCAAAAGAACAGAATGAGCCAAATCAAGAGCTAATCACCACCAATTGTCCAAATAACCTTTCCCGTGTGTGCAGAGGGAATCATGGAGGGGGAGCTGGAGACTAAGAAGAGAGGGGGTGAAGGGGGGAGAGAGCCATAAGGTATGCTAAGTAGAGGAACTGAAGGGAGGAGAAGAAAGGGGTGACCCTGGGACCACCTGTTTTTATGGAGCAGTGGTCCAGGCACTCAGCAGTGCCACATTATCCCTAATGACTCTCTGAGGTCTACTGTTGACATTAGCTGACTGGCTATCTGTGCCAGCCTGTCCCGTGGCTCTGTTTCAGAAAACTGACAGAAGGGAGAAGTCCAGCCTTGCTCTTCCCATCATCATTCCCACCAGTGTACATTAAGTCCACCAGAGCCAGACAGACACATCGGAAAGTATCATTTTTCATTTGTAGTGCAACAGAAACACGTTTGGAGTTGACACGAATTTGTGTTAAAAAACAGCAAAGATCACTGCAGAGACACTTACGCAATCATCACGCAAAGTATTGCCATTGAATTTTTATACTTGGTTGATGACTCGCAACCTTCATGCTGCGATAATTAAGTGTGACATCAAGGTTACGACACAGCACACCCCAAAACCACCATTTTAGGCGAGGTATTTAATAACCAAAGTTTATTATCCAGCTTTTTAAAATGCTTGATTCTTATTGGTTCAAACTGCATAAAACAGTATTTAGTTCTCCTTAGGAAATGTAACACCTGGGACCACGTGATCAGTTCATATCGAAGCTATCAGGAGAAAGGAATCCAGCTCATTTTGCCCCTGTCTGTTGACACTTTGGCAAAAACTTAACCATAAACTGAAAAAGTTAAGTTTCAACTCTGTTTGGCAAGTAGGTTGATAGGAATTTGAGCTGACACATTAACTTGAATTGAAACCTATCTGATCTAGTGCCGTGACCTGGTGTATTTTGGCCATGAGGCATACCAAGCCTGTTATTTATTTTTTTACTGCATAAATAAACTAACTTAATTGATAAAATCATCTCAATTTTAAGATTTTGTCTAAATTTGTAAAAGTGTAGCTGGGCTATGGATAGTGAGTGGGTGGTTATGTGAATCTGAATATCTGCAGTGAGACAAGTCCCCTCTTCCTTGCATCAGAGTCTTGCTCATCATGTTGTCCTGATCTGCATTATTTTTTCATTTTGTATCCTTTTAGCAAGAAATTTTAACAGAATTTCTTTCTATTCACTTTATAAATACATATTGGTCTGTTACCATCAGGTTGTTTTATTTATCTTTATTGAAATCCACTATTTGGGGGCACAGGTTTAGGTCAGTGGTTCAAGTGCATCATATATGCAGGTCTATAATCCTTGTCCAATCAGCCACAGGTCTGATTCTGATCTTGGTCTCAAAGATGTCTCCTAATTTTTTTGTCTTATCTCAATTGCCCTCAATAGCAAAGGCAAAATATTGCCCAAAAAACTGACCAATACAATCAAAGTTTCGGCAAAGCTCTAACCAAGTGATGCTTTGCTGAATCTCTTGCTGCGTATCTCTCCACCTGTCTTTCTGAAATCTTTCTTCTCCTCCCTCCCAACCCTAACACACCCTCTTTCGAGTCATCCATGCCAAATCAAGTAGTGCGTCACTCGGGGCAGAAACAGATAGTAGTGCTTAACCTCTAAACAGCAGTGAGACAGCCACAGGAATGCCCAAACTAAACTACTCCTACGGCTACAGCTTCACGCTGAGGAGAAGCATCTGCTATTCCTGGAACCCTCCACAGCCACTTTCTCTGTGTGAATGCCTTTCTTGCTCTCTTGCTATCCCCCTGTCTGTTGCACTCTCTCTTCTTCTTTCTCACTTTAATCCTTTATTGCTCTCCCTGTTTTCTCTTCATGTGCTCTTCTCCTCTTTGCCCCAGCAGAAGGGGACATAGTTTTTTCACTGACTGGGGCCAAACTGTCTAAAATGTTACGCCTTTTTTCCTCCCAGAACATTGATTTTAGAGCCAGGGTGAGCGGAGACGCTGATTTGGCCTCAGGCTACTTTTTTGAATTATTTATCCCCCCATTACTGTATACATGACACGTCGACACTTTGCCTATTTAGAGGCTGGAAAGAGCTTCTCTTCCACTTTCTCACTCGGGCTGACTCTGTTAACAGTCAATGCTCTGACAATAATTTTCTCAAATAGCTTCAGATTTGTATTAAGAGAGACTTTGATTCACCAAATGCAAACAGACTTTTAAAAACAGCCAGGGCACTTAGCTTTATTTGATCTCACTTTGTGGAGCCAAATTAATAGGACAAAAAAAAAAATCAGCAGCTTTTGTAGTTGACCATACAACATATTGGTTTATGTTTAAAGTCTCTCCAGCCACACTGCTGAGAACACTTAAGTCTCTGTGATACAACACCAATTAATGTGAGGGACAAAACCCCAGATCCCTGGACTCTCCGTCCTTTGTCTTTTCCGTTTCCACTCCCCTCACTTTGCCTTTCCTTTTGAAGTAGTATCTGGAAAGTAGACACAGCAGCAGCACAGATGAGATGTGTTCATTTGTGCGTGTCAGACAGCAGTGCATGGCATGTGGGTTTGACAGGCTGGACACTTCCAAACAAACAGCAGCTACTCTTCAAGCTCTGAAGAAAAGTAGTATGCTCATGGATGAGTGTAGTGTAACCAGCTAATGCATCCTGTTACTCTAGTTCTCTTCCATCGATGCTCACTTTGTTAAAACACACTTACAGTCGAGGGCTGAATTTCCAAGGTTGAGATGAACTCAGTTTGCAAGAATTACATTTCTACTATGAACACTTTTTTTTGGGCATGAACTGTTATTTCTTCCAACTTTTTACCCTGCAAAAGCAATCAATAACCCTTGCTTGTGCTATTAATTACATCTCACCAATTTTTTATTCGTAAGCAAAACCATTTTTCATTTTTTAAAGGGCTGAGTTTAAGCAAATTCCAATTATAAGAGTTCAATATTCAACAAAAACATAAATCAACTGGAAGGCTTCCCTTTGATAAAGATAGCCCAGTCTCTGTGTCTTGGAAATATTTGTAACTGTTACATGTGTATAGTCATGTAAAATCCACCCTCTTAACCTCAATGTCCTTTTGAAATGGAAATATTCTACTTACTTTACATGTATTTGAGAAGAGGTGGTAACCATATGACTCAAGTGCACATCATTAAAGTCAAAAAAGTTAATGTAAAACAAAAAAATTGTGTAGGAAAAAGAGTATTTTACTTATTTGTTAGGTAGATTTGCCATTGATGCTTGTTAGAAAGTTTTATGTTGATCAGATGCAAAACTTCACTGGTTGTCCCTTGGCCTATTCTACATCTTTTCCCTAAATTTCTTGCAAATTGGACCAGTATTTTTTAAATCATTCTGACAAACAGCTCTACTGTTAAAGTAGGTTTTTTCAGCTGGGACAACAGTTAAAAAACATATGAAGTAGAAATGCTATTTTCTAGATGTTTTGATCAAGAGCTACATTGATAACTTCAACCCACCCCTAACCCCAACCCAATCAGTCACAAGTCGTTCTGCAAGGAGGCTTGCTATTCCATGAAATACCCTTTAATCTCACCAAAATAAAAGGAACTTGAGTCATCAAACATGCACTCGTAATTCTTTTTAATGTCACATTTGAAGCAGTCTTTGCAAACACACAGTGCTATTGCTATGATTTGAAGTCCTGCTGTCTTTGGATCGTGGTTTAGACATCAGCGTATGCATGTCCTGTTTTGACCTGGGTTCATGCCATTTACATCTTTAGATGCAGTCAAATGGCAGGCAGCATTTGTGTTGCCATTGCAACTAAAAAATCAAGATGCACACTCTACATACCTTCGTTTCACTTTATTTGGTTTGATTTCTTTACATTATTTACAAAATTTGCCAACCACAAAAAAATACATTTCAAAATTCACCAAGCTCGATTTGCCATAGTCATTTTTACTACAGGGTTTTGTAGACTCTCAAACACTTTTAATTGGTTATGAATCAGACTTGAATGAATGCTTTTGTGAAATTTAGAACTAGATAAATCATAAAAAATACGATTAAAGTCAAGACTAGTAATTTCTACATATTAAGTATTGGTCCTTCAAACTGCTGCTTGATGATGATATTGGACTGTATACAGATAGCGGGATGATATTTCTGTTACATAACACTACTTACACATTAACACAACAGAATTAGCAGAGTTGAAACATACCACTTTTTCCACATGGGGGCGCCAAAATCAATGCAAACCTAAAGTTCCATACGTTTGCTTCAGAGGCATTACATACCCTATCTGATCTATGTGAAGTTAGCCTTTCACAAATATCTTACCAATGATGTTTGGTAGATTGATTCCATTTGTTTTAAAAAGTATAATTTTTTGTAAAACTTTGTATTGATTAGAAACAAAGAAGAACACGCTAATGATATTCATGAGAAAGTAACACAGCAGGACACCAATGGAACACGTTCACAGGAGAACAAATGGACCAGACTTTGCAGATTTATGGAGTCTCATTCAAAGGGATACAGTCTAATTTACAGGTACAATTTACCTGGCTAAGGCTCCATGGCCATCTGAATTTTAAAACTTTCTTTTATTGAAAATCCCTTAACACGAAGACGAATTCTGAACAGTTACTAAAACTTTTAAATCGCCTTCTTTTCCTTGATAAATTGCCTGAGTGGAGCCCGGTGGCCCTATTGCTGCTTGCAGTTGTAATCCTTTTCTATTATGTAGGGAGGTGGGAAAGTTTGAATGGCTCTAATCAACTTGTCATCCATTTCACACTTGCCAGGTGAAATGAATGTTCATTGGAGGGAATCACATCAGCAGGGAAATAAAGAGAAATTGAAATCAGAATAGCTGATGACAACTAATGACCACAGAGGGTTTGACCACGGCCAATTTTAACAGATGGGTGTGATGACACACCAGCCAAGGTGCTGTGGCCATTCTAATCTGCTGGAAATTAATGGGTTTTCCATGCTGCATGCATGTTACTGGTGTGTTTTAGCCTCATTGTTGTGATATCTCTTGAAAAAGAAGAAAAGAAAAGCACCGCCACTTTCAGCAGGATTATCCCTCTGTTCCAAGATGCTCACCACATTAGTAGAGTTAAAGGTTTGAGAGTAAGCCTTTGCCAGTTTACCACAAAACCCACCAACAGAACACGGGGGAATCCCAGCGCCTAAAAAACATGGTGATGTTCTGCCAAGAAAAACATTGAGAGCTTAGGCCAAAAAAGAAATTATCCAATTTGTTGGGGCTTTTTGATTTATTGCTGCCTCTGCCTGCCAACAATGTGTTTTGATATTTTTTCTGTAATGCTTTTATAATGAGGCACCATTATCCTATGGCAGAAAGTCTGGAGTACATCTGAAAGCATGGAATTCATACATTAATCTTTGATGTCAAAATAGAGTATATGTAATAAGTACAACTAGTAATTTGATTAAGCAAACCAGGCATCCAATGCTTTGATCTACTGAACATTTTTGATGCTGGAAAAATGTTTGAAGCTTGAATCCGGGCTCCCTTTGCTAAAATGTGTCATGGTCTCCAAACAGTCTCGGGCAGTCCCTTGGTTTGTCTCTGTATCACCTGTCTGACTCTCTATCTTCTCTGTCTCTTAACAGTTTCCCAATTTATTTTTATTTATCTTTGTAATATTTTAGTCTCCAACTTTCTTATTTTAGCCTCAAGTCTTATATCATTTTACTGTTCTCTAAAAATATTTCTCAAACTTTGTATTCTGTTCTATTTGTCTGCATTTTGTCTTTGCTGTTGTCATAAAAATCTCTCCCCAACAGTTTATATGACACTATTACATTGATTCCAGTAGTTAAAACCACTAAACAACAGTGATAATGTTGCAGCTATAGAAGCAACACCTGGGACAACCAGATCATACATCATATTTAATCAATCTAATAAAAATCAACAAAAACATCCTTAGAATCATCTTTTGTGTCAACTTGTTCATATCTTTGTTGGTAGATGGTACATAAATGAGGTTGGGATTCATTCCTTAACTTATCAGGATCCTAAATTGACCGCTAAGCCACACATCCCTCCATTCACTCAGACAAGCATTGAACATTCAGTGAGAGGCACTGTGGCAGGTGTAACAGAAGGAGACAAGATCACACATCATCTAGAAGTCAGGAAAGGGTCTAAACTACACATGGAGGGATATATTGATCATTTTACAGTTGAGAAGGTTGATAAAAAGCTTCAGTTACAAGCCAAAATTTACAGGTCCCAGTGCAAATGTGACAAACTGCATCTTTTTGCCATCACCATCTCAGACAACAAGACAGAATATTAGCAAAAGAAAGTGTCATGATGAAGAACCCAGGTAGAAGGTAGTGTTAGGTTATCCTTGTTCATTTTAATCACGTTGAGCTGATGTTGTGGTCTACTGCAGAACTTCATCCAGAGTAGACACTTGTCTGAGTTGAGATGTGGCTCAGGAAAGGGTAGAAAATACACCCTGTCACCGAGCCACACAGGATACCTTGTGCTGGGGTTGCAAGCAACCCATGACCACTGTTTGACCATTTTAAAACTTAAAATCTGAGAAAAACTTTGTAAAACCGAACAGAAAATGACTTTCTGCATTGCATTTTAATGGACGTTTGGGCAGAGACTGTCTGGTGTATGGGAAAGGCTATACAAACTGTCATTAGCTCATCATGTTTTAGAGTGGGACTTAGCCATAGGTCAGCAGCATTATCCCTTAAATGACAAGACTCAAGCTTTAGATATGACATTTTTCAAGTTGTTGGCAAGCAGATGGAACATTTACATTTACTGAAGCTGTGGATTGGAGAAATGAGAATCCTTGATATATGTCACTGAATCAGCAGTCACGTCTGAGCCTCTTAAACCATAACAGTGGGAAAGAATTGACAAACAGTAGGGTTAGCTTGATAACAACTTTCTAACTCAAATTTTCCTTTAACACGGTGAGTTTCTCCGACATGTGATTAATGCATGCACATTCTCTGATTATGAGGGCAGTACAAACAAACCTCCTGGGGCAGACATAGTCAGATATATGGTTCATTTGGCAAGCACAGCTTCAAAAGCGCTGCCAGATGGTTCTCACGACAAGACTGAAATCATTTGCATTTACTGGCCATGTGAATTGAGTTACCACCAGAGTATGTCAAGTCTCAAATACCACTTGAAGCCAAGCCCACAGCTAGTGCAGAGAGCCCTCCTCTTCTTCACCAGAGTTGTCAAGGCAACTGATTGATCTTGATTTAAGAAATTAATCATTTGACAGGCATTACACACACAAGATTTCTTTTAAGCCAAGGGTTAGCTGCATCAAAATGTAGTTTCTTCTGGTTGCATGGCAACTGCAACAATCAAAACATTTCACAAAATTATCTCTATAACGTGTCTATCCAAAAAGCTGCCTGGTGGACAGGAGGCCTGACCTCAGTGTGAGCTACAGAGATGTGGGAGCTGCGGGATACGTTTGCTGCTGCAAGACGGGGACGACAGTAAAGGGCAGCTGCCACACAAACTGCTTTTATTCAGCGAGATGACTCCTGCTGATTCCCAGTGACAAGGCAGGCTCATGCACTGAATCACACTCATATACGTATACGCACCCACACACAATGCACAAACAACTCTTTCTTCTTCTTTTCTTTACTCTCTCGATTATGTTTGTTTGTGCTGTTTGTCGGAGATTTTTCATTTTATCTGTCATCCAACTTTGCTTACCCTCAGATCCTGTTTCTCCTTTTTATCTTTGATATGAGACTATAAAGAAGTCGTGTTTCTTTTCCGTCTCTTTTCCTCTTCTCTGTCCCCTTTGTGTGTCTGCATGGTGACACCTGTCTCCTGCCTTGGTATCAAAGACTGATAAAATAAAACATAGCCTATGAAATTGCAGGTTACTGCAAGTATTAGTCTACAGGAATGGGTTGGGTTTTTATCATTTGTGGGAATACTTTTACTGACAATGGAAGTTAAAAAAGTTATCGTTCCCCGATGAAAAATAGTAATACTTAGTGACTAACCCACCAACAATTGCTCCTTTAATCTTTATCAAAAGCAAACCAAACAGACATTTTGGGCCTCTACAACCCAAAGAGTAATGCCATTTTCACCAGATCCAGCACTTGTTAATCTAAAGCCATGTTTCCACCAAGCAGTCCGGGTCGGTTCGTCTCGGTACGTTGCGCTTTTAGCGGCGTTTCCACTGACTCATCCCGGGACGGATCCTTAAAAACCGAGACGAGCCGTCCCACTTTTTTGGGACCCTTTCGTATGGGTGCCAGACTGAACTGATCCGCTCTCAGGAGGTGGAGCAACACACTGCAGACGGTTGATTGGTCAAAAGAATCGTCACTTACCCCGACAGCGGCTGCATTTCTCCTGGCGGCACACAGACTTCTCTGAAACGAAGCTTGATTGCACTTTGTAACAGAGAGTTACATAAAAATCACAGAGGGGACGAAATGCTGCATGTCTTCCATCCATGCTCTTTGTTTACTGTGTCGCGTTTTCTTGTTTGTTGGATTTATTAGCGGGGTAAGCTGCTACGGCGTCGCACTATTGTTTACCAGCTGCGGCTTTCTGCATCCGGCTTACACGCCGCCCACCACGAGAGGGCACAGTTTGCTGTGGAAACGCAAACGGGATCAGACTTAACTGTACCAAACCGTCCCAAACCGTACTGAACCGACCCGGACTGCTTGGTGGAAACGCAGCTTAAGCTCTAGTTACTAAAAACGCTGATGCTACCTACCCTACCACTTGGCCCCTAATGGCTCTAACATCCTAACCATGGAAGTTGATGGGCAGGCATCTCCCTTCACAGGTGAATGGTCAAGTTAGGCCCAAATACTTGCCTCTATATAGCTGGCTTAAATTATTTGGCCATTGCCCCCAAACACAAAGCACTTTTTTAAAGGGACACTTTTGTTTTGTTTTTTTTTGTTGTGTGTTTTGAGGTAGGGTTGTATGAGTTGTGTGTCACTAATCATTAGCACCTTGGCATAATTGCCAAAGTCATATATTGCAAACTTTGCAGAAAGAAGAAATTTATTGATTTATTCATTAGTTTATCTATTTAGCTACATTTTATATATAAAATGACATTAATGTAACATTTATATTTGCATCATCCACCCATCCATCCATCTTCCAACACTATTCCACTGGGTCAGGGTCGCAAGGGCAGCAATGTCATCAGCGGGGACCAGTGGCCCCTGTCCTCAGCCTCTTTTCCCAGCTCCTCTAGGGGAAACCAAGGTGTTCCCAGTTCAGCCAAGAGATATAATCTGGCCATGGTGTCCTGGGTCTACCCTTGCGTCTACCTCTTCCCAGATAGGAAGGCCTGAAACACCTCACCTGGGAGGAGTCCAATGGGCATCTCTACAAGACACCACCTCATCTGGCGCCTCTTGATGTGGATGAGCAGCGGCTCTGCTCCGAGCCTCTCATGGATGTCCTAGATCCTAATCCTATCTCTGAGGCTGAGCTCATTTTAGCATCTTATATACACAATCTTCTTCTGTGGTTCATCACCCACAGCTCGTGGCCGTAGGTGAGGGTTGGAACGTAGATTGTAAATTGAGAGCCTCGCCTTTTGGCTCAACTCTCTCTTCACCACAACAGACATGTATAGATCTGCATCACTGCCAACACCACCTCGATCCGCCTGTCAATCTCTTGTTCCTTAATCCCCCTCACTTGTGAACAAGACCCTGAAATACTGACAACTCCTCCACTTGGGGCATAGACTCTCCTGACCCGGGATTTACTTATCAATTCATTTATTTCTTTAAATTTCCTTGACATAGGCATTTAGGATAGCAACAATTGATGTAAATCAGCTCTATCTTCTATTGAGAAACCGATAGGAAGCGAGGCTGCAGCTCTTTGTTTCTCACAGAAGTCTCTTTTTTGAGGGAGCTAAGCTGAGAGGCATGCACTGTAAAAACTAAAATCTTATCAAGTGTTTTTGTCTTATTTTAAGTAAAAATTGTCCTATTATACTTGGAATGAGCCACAGTTTACTTATCAGTACAGAGAAATATCTTGTTCCAAGTTATTTAAAGATAAAAATGAGGTCTGAATTGTTCGTAACAAGTAAAAAAAATCTGCCAATGGGACAAGAAAAATTTGCTAGAAAATCTGCTTGAAACTAGAATAATGTCTTAATAAAAGTAACTTTTCTTTTTTTCCTTTTGCAGATTGTGTTTTACTTGTTACAAGCAACTTAGAGCTCATTTTTGTCTTTAACTAACTTTAAACAAGACATTTTCCTGGACTGGTCGGTGAATGTGGCTCATATTAAGTCTACAAGACATTTTCTACTCAAAATAAGACAAAAACACTTGTTAAGATTTCTATTCTTTGCAGTGTGAAGTGGCTGGTACAATTACTAGGAAAATGTAAGTCATACAGCCTGCTTTAAAAAAAACCCCCAGATATTTCCCTTTGAATCTTTGTTGCCAAACAGTCATTTACAAAAACAGATATTTTCACCAAGACTAGTGGCTCAGTCCATGCTCGAGCATGAAATACTAGAAATTGGCATCTGAGAAAAGTAGTTACAGAAGCTCACCCTGCTCATATATCTCAACTGCATCATTATCTGATAAACATTTGAGTCCTCTTGTTATATAAAAACTAGGATGTAAGCGAGCTTGTCCTCGGCGTGCTGATAAATATAGTACATTTGAATGCTATTATGTGCTTCCAACATGGACAGTTTCATTAATATTACACGCTTTTAAAGAAAAAACATTTAAGCCTCCATGGATGGTATCCAGTTAGTATATCTGGATGGTGGGTGTTTGCTGCACCTGCTCCTACATGAGTAAAACTCTTACTGCTGCACCTTCTCCTTCTCCAGCTGCAGCATC
This sequence comes from Halichoeres trimaculatus, assembly GCF_033239565.1. Classification (NCBI taxonomy): domain Eukaryota; kingdom Metazoa; phylum Chordata; class Actinopteri; order Labriformes; family Labridae; genus Halichoeres; species Halichoeres trimaculatus. The sequence goes on from NW_027437192.1 coordinate 12,157,396, forward strand.
TACACTGTGCTAATTATTCTGTGTAAAGGCTTACAAGAGGTGATAAATTGAAGTTATTGTTTTCCATAGTGTCTTTTTCACACCTGCACCTGCCCCCCCCTCCACCTTCTCACACAGGTGCTCCAAGGGTGCTGAACACGCCTGGAGCTCAGTCTTCCTTTCTGCACGTGTTTCAGGTTTTATGCTATTTATCTTTGTTCGTCAGCCTTTTTCATCCCCCTGGTTTGTGTAAATGATACATACACTACATAACAGGCTTCTCCTGCTGGCACAGATGGGATGCTGTATGCAGATACTGCATCTTTACACACTTGCACCTTACATTGCATATACAACGACCTTAGCCGAGCGCATATGTGAGGGGCAGTTCTGCAGATCCTTTGTTGGATTCCAGTTTTATATGCGTGTATTACAGTTTGAGGCTTTGCTGTGTTGTTTTTAAGAATTGATACATGTTTTGGAGAAACACTCAGGGCAAGATCTCCTCTCAGCCTGGGTGGTCTATCTATCCATCTATCCTTGTCCAGTGCTTTGCTTTCCTGTGTACCGTCAACACCCTCAGTGACGTGTTGTGGTTCTGGCCAGCTCTCTCTTCTCTGCCCACATGCAGCAAAGAGCCTCTTCACTCTCCCAGCTCTGATGCCAGAAACGGAATATGCCTGGATCGTTTCATCCAGCAAAGAGAGAGGGAGAGAGTGCGAAATGAAAGAAAACACAAGTGCTTGGGTGTCACTCCTATGCCCGCAGCTGCCCTCTTAAAAAACGTAGTAGAGCTCTCGGCTCTGCTTCCGCTTCTCAGCGCCCAGACAGCTGTCAAAAGAATGACATATTTTACATCCGCTACCATTTGTGCATTTTCATCAGCCTAAAATAGCTCATAAAGCCTGTGTTTTTATAGACAGTTTCATTTCTGGTGTCTTCTTTTTCTTCGGGTTGATGTGATATTGCATCAGAGTGATTGCCATGGGATTCCTATTAGGAGGAAGGAGAAAGAGCGAGACAAAAAAAATGGGGGGAAATGAAGGATACAGTGCAGGAGAAAGGAACCGAGAGGATGGTGAGGAGAGAAAGAGAGCAGGAGAGAAAGGGGGGGAAGATTTGTGAGGTGGAGGCAGGGCCGAGGGCCAGAGGAGTCAGAGATAAGAGGCAGCGAGAGTGATTGAAATAGGATTAGTGGAGACAGGCTCTGCATCCCGGCCACAGCATCACAGTGTTAAACCTGCGCTTCACAGGGACTGCCTCTGTCACATCAAAGCCTCTGCAGGCCTGCCTAGCAGAGAGGCAAAGGAGCTGCCAGCAGGGTCAACCACAGCCACACACACACACACACACACACACACACACACATACATACACAAACTCTCAAACACCACATACATGAACATGCAGATCACATTCTCCATCCATCCACAATATGTCTCCATCACGGAGACAAAGCTGGCTCCTTCCACCTCGCCTTTTCATCTCGCTGCAGTGTCTTTGTGCTGTGTATTTGGACCGAGGAGAGGAGGCATTGATGAGCCATCTTTAACATTTAATGAGGCGAGCAGTGATGAGTTGGCATTGGGAAGCTACTGTCTCCTGCTTCCCCAGAGTCCAAACAAAGTTTTAATGAGAACTTTCCCCTAATATGTGCCAACTGTGCTGAGCATTTTAACTGCTTCCCAGACTGATAGCATGACAAATAATTCACTTAAGCACCGAAGAGGGGAAGACACCTGTGTTCAAAGAAAAAAATAGATGAGCAAAGGAGGAAAAGTTGTAGTAAGCTGAGTGATTTCAAGTGCAAATCAACAGCATAGAATCAATACCGAGGACTGTGATTCAGTATCGACTCTCAGTCCTTACTCAATGTTTATGTTACGAACACACGCCTCACAACTGCAGCTACTAACCCAGCTCTGCATGCTCGCTAATAAAACCAGCGCTCACTGTTCCACATTCATCTTTACTCACATTCTGCTGCAGTACATAATAATACATATAGCAAAAAGTGGCGTTTATTGTAAGAACAGAGACAAACCGCTGATTGGTGAGTGCTGTCTTCGGATGTGCATATTTGTTTGTGTGTATTTGTGCGTGTGTGTACTCAAGTCATATCCGTGTGTGTGTGTGAGCTGGTAGTTTTCCTCTCTGAGCTCATCAGTTCATATCCACCACCCACCCCACCGCAGCATGCAGTAAATAGAGTCTCCGCCACTCGTTGAGAAATGGCACAATTATCCCCCGCTGGTGAAATATGGGCCGGGATGCACCACTGCTTCTTCCCTACACAATGTGTGTGTGTGAGTGTGTGTCTCTGTGTGTGAGTGTGATTGTTAGTGTGTGTGCCAAATACACAGACCGTAGCTGCCTCTCCTCTGCTCACTCGTTGTGATGTTCACTCAACACGCAGAGAATTACGCTCGCTCATGTTTTTCTACACAGACGTGTATACATCACATGCGTGAGTGTGAACATACAAGCAAGGTTACAGCTGCGAGCAGGCAGTCACGCGTGCAAATATACACAGGGCAAACTTGCAGGGTGGCCCATGCAGACATGCACGTTCTGTACTTACAGTTCTTTTTTACGCTGCACACGATGCAGTGTGTTGCAGTTTTAGCTGAGACAAGCAGATAGAATAACTCACTGTCATCCAGTCAGTCAGTAAGGTCAGTATTTCAATACCAAAACACTCCCAGCATCCTTCTCTGCATACAAATCCATAGAGTCAGGAACTTAAATAACCTCTCTATAATGTAGACATATAGAGACAGAGTGGACGCTTTGGGTTGTTTTTACTGAGCCAAATATTATATCTTGTGCTTGTTATGAAAAGATTTTATTCTTAAAAAATCCCTACACACGCTGAGCACTTGTGCTCTTTATATTTACAAAAAGGTCTTAAAGCCTTTGTCAGGCAATTATTGTAGAAAAATCAGCAAAACTTGTGGAGTATATACATTTATATGAACATAGCCTAGGGAAAAACACTATTTAGAGACTTCATGTGAAGCTTCTACCAGCGTCTAGATCATTAAAGCTTTTGGAATCATAAAATAAACTCTTAAATGTGCTATCTCATTAAAAGTGTGTTTACAGGTACCAAAAATAAAATACACAAGTGTGGACCACCTGACAATGAATTGATTCAAATACTTTCAAGGAGCTTGGAGGAACAAGTTTAACCAGCTCTTTACTGAAAAGAAGAAGAAAAAAAAAAACCAGACATAGTTATGGTGCCAGAATTTTAACCATTGACATGCACTGATGTTAAAGATAACCGTAAAGAAAACACTGTATGTTCAGAGTTAATGACATGTTCCAGTTCATAAGCATGAAGCACCTACAGAAGAAAACATCAGCTGTGTGTCTAAACCAGTCACAAGTCTTCAGATTCAGCAGAACAGTCTGTACATTTCCCTTGAGTGTGAATGATGTAGGCTGAGCTGTTTAGTTCACATGTGTGAGAAAACCTAACAGCTACGAGATTAAATCAGGAGCTGAAGACATATCACTATAAACACTCAAGACCTCTCTTGTTAAAGATAACTGTGATTTGCATGCAGAATGTTAATTTAGCAGTACCGAGGTTGTGAGGGCTCCCTACCCTTCCATATGCATACGTACGCGGAATGCCAAAGCTTAACGCAGGGAGAGCACACCTCCCCTCTTTTTCATGCGCATTCATGGGAAACAAAGGCAGAGAGAGCAGCAGCAAAGACCCTCAGGGTCCAGAGCACAGGTGAAATCAGAGACTGGAAGTGGGGTTCAAAGTGGTTTGGGGAGAATGCAGAAAGAAAAGGCAGACTCAATCGAATGCTCTGTCTCACATATAACAGTTGGATGTGTAGAAAGTGATTGGTTGGGCTGTCAACTGTTAAGGGCTGGTGTTGAGATCAGCTGACATGTGGAATGAGCTTTTTATGACCTGCCTGGACCAATACTATGTTTGATTTTGAATTAAAGCCAAGGATTAAAGAAGACTTGACAGAACGGGATGTAGAATACAAACGGAAAATATCACTATTTTACAGAAATTAAAAGAAAAAATGTTGCAATAACTCACTTATACTGATGATTCCTGTCTTTTCTTTGGTAGTTACAGCGATTGACCAAATGGGGCAAATGCACACTTGCTTTGGGTTTGATTTGAAGAATTTTGTAAAAATAAAATGAGATATTTGAAATTATTCAAAAAATTTTTGCAAGTTAATGCAAAACAACTTTGCTTTATCAGAATAAATGTATCTGGTGACTTTTTTTATAGTTGTAACAAAGATTTATCTGAATCTGAAATGTTCTCCTGTACATTAATCTACTAACCTAACTCTGAAGATAGGTCACTGTGCTTCCATGTGTGCAGACCTTTAAAAATGTTCATTGACTCCCTTCAAATGTCAGAGGGCTTCACATTCATTTCAAGTCAGCCATAAACCTAATGTTATTAACCTCAAGTGATTTCTCTTTTCAATGGCTTTTGACATTTGTGCTACTTTGCAAATTGCTAGTTGCAACTAAATGGCAGAGAGTATGAGAAGTAAGACATCCTCTACAAGTATGAACTTCCCAAACTGTCAAAGATCACGTGGGGCATTCTGAGTCAAAAACGCTTAATTTTCTTTCTTTTTTTCTGCTGCAGGTATGGGAAAATAGTGTCAACCAAGGCCATACTGGATAAGAACACCAACCAGTGCAAAGGTAAGCCATTAACCTGTCTCTGCAATCATTTTAAGAACAACTGGAAAAGCAATAAAAGAGTAAATTAACTTCAACGCAGTAACATTTTGAATGTGGTTGGCCTCAACTCATTTTTTTTAAACAATATCCAAATCCTCTGTGAACAGTCATTTGGTAGCAGTGGAAATTTACTCTGAACAAAAACCTGGGACAGAACCAGACCTATCGGTAGACAACCATCTGCTCCAAGTAGGCCGGTGGGTTGTGTCTGTGTCTGTTGAATAGGCTTTAACTAGTAGATGTAACCACAGGAGGAAGGACCTGGTCATTGGGGCTTTGCCTCCCATACTTTTGCTGTGCCACAAGCAGGTGCCACATTCAGGTTAAGAGTGGGTCCTGGGCATGATAATTACAATAATGTATGTCTCAGAGTTGGAAGTTGCAGTTTCAGGAGAGCATTCCAATGGGCTACTTGTCTTTGTGTTTTGTTGCAAGGTGGTAATGCTTCAGGTTAAGGTTAGGGTTACAGTTAGAAATTTGAATCATCCTGTGCTTGACACCAAAATATGGTTAGACATCCAAAGTGTGGTCTTGCTGCCAATAGCAGGTCTAACAATTGGGGTTCCAGAAGGGCAGTCCTAAATGTATTGTCTCCAGGTCTATGGGGAACATTATGACTCACTCACTAAGAGCTTCGCCTCCCATACATGTTTTGGACTCTTCAGGTACACCATATATGTCTGCATTAGCAAATTGAAGGGGAATTCCAAACAATTGGGGCCCAATAATGGGTGTCTTCTTTACCCTTTTGGAAACTGAAGGTACCACTAGCAGGTCTGTATTTGCCCACTAAAAGAGTGTTGTCCATTTAGATCCAAGCCTCATAGATGATTTCAAAGATCAAAAACCTGATGAATGGTGGCTATGCCACCCATAAATTTGAGGGCTTTTTCTTTTTGAACTACTGACATGGCAGCACTTTCAAGTGGAGTGGGTGTCTACCATTTAGGTCCAAGCTGTTCTGTTCCACAGAATAGGGGCCAGATAAATGATGGCTATGCTTCCCTTACCCTTTCAGAAGCATACTTGCACATTTGCAGTCTGTTATTCAGATCAAAGCTTTTTGGGTGATTCCACAGAAGAAAAACCTGATGAATAAGGACTCCAAGCTCATTTGTTTTTGGAGAACTTTTGCCACCACTGGCATATCTCGCTTGCAACTGGAAAGGGTGTCTAAGGTCCGAGCTGACAGACAGTTCCCCAGGTTATGGGCCTGATGTTTGATAACTGTACCTCTCATATGTTGTCTTTAATTATTATTATCAATATTATTTTTATAATACTAATAATAATAATAATAATAATAATAATAATAATAATAATAATAATAAAAATTATTATTATTATTATTATTATTATTATTATTATTATTATTATTATTATTATTATTTGTTTGTTTGTTTGTTTGAAGAAAAGGGACTTTCGATTATATCCCAGGATTTACAGGCAGTAAGTGCTGAACCTGATATAAGAGAAATGTAGCTTCTTTCCCAAGAGCCTATTCAACCATATTTTTTTTGTTGGAGAGCCTTGTGTGGGTCTCTGATATAAAGCCATCATGGTGACCCAGCTTGGACAAGGTTGAGTTTTTTGCATCTGTAGAATGGGATTTTTTTCGGTTATGAAATGTTACTCTGGTGCAAAAATAACTGTAAAAGTATTCATGCAGGGTAGTTCAGGACTGTATCTTAATCAAAGACGGTCCAATATGGACGCCAGCCTGGTTGCCTTGCCTCATAAATGAGTGATTTGGCTACTTCAGCTGAGTACTGGAGGAAGATTCTGGGTAAACAAGCTGTTCTTGGACGGTCATGCTCTGCTCTAGAGGATAAGCAGACACTGCCTCAGCCCCCCTCCCTGTCTGCTCTTCGATTTCCTGTTTTGTCACACGGACAATCTTTTAAGAAAGTGTGTTTCTGGTAGAGATCCATTAGTGTCTGCTCTGTAAATGATGCACACATGCTGCCGTGACATTAGTGGCTCTTCCAGGATTGTTTCTGCACACGTCTTACATCCTTGAACATGCATGCATGCATAGCGGGCCAATTAGTGAGCTAACAAACTAGCAAGGATTAGATAAACTTTAATTAGCATGATTGTCACACTCACCTTCTTGGATCTTGGCTCTGTTTTCACTTTCGCCACCTGCTTCGCATAGCTATAAAAACGTTTCATACACTTGTCTCTCTCTTTTTTTTACATAGCATTCACTCCAGCGAATAAAAAAGGAGGGAATGGGGAGAATGAAGCAAAGAAGGATGAGGAGAAAAAAAAAGATTAGTGTGCTACTTGCCCCGAGGTGTCTGGCAGCACTGTTTAAGAGCTATTGAAGTTCCATCAATACTTTTAATTGCTTTTTGTGGTTTCCCGGGCTCTGAAGTGTGGCCTTTCAAGGTGAAGCTGTCTTCTTAACCCCGCTCCACACCTCCCCTCCGCCTGAGTTTATCCTGCCAGGCATGCTCTGGGTCAAAATGTTCAGGAAAAGAACCTCTACCTTTTAGAAAGGAGGAAAAAAGGGGCCTGATTATCTTGACAGGTCCTTTTCTCTGAGTCCTACAGGCTATTAGAGACAAGAGTGGAGGCATGTTAGTAAGAAAGGGTGTATGTGTAGGTCACGGGACACAGGGTTAGGGTTAGGCTGGATTAAATAGGTGGAAAACAGAGAAGAAGAGAGGCAGATTGAGTCCAGAAAAGAAGAGAAAGAGAGCTCTGCTTTTCCGTAATGAAAGAAAAAGACTGCTCGATTACAGGTTATTCCTCTGTGTGTCCAGCTGACCTGAGTTATGCACGGCACACACTGACACTCAATAAAAAACAGCTCAGCTTAGCACCGAGTTATGTGGGAGACAATGTTTCCCATAAGTCACCCTCCTGGAATGCAGCGCTGTGGAGATGCCAAGAAGCAAATATAAGCAGACGTAGTTTATGAGTGGAAAGGATGGTCCTGTTCTGCACCCAGGGAGAGATAGGGAGGCGGACAAAGAGGAAGAAAAAGTGTGAAAAAGAAAAGATGAGTAACCTTGAGGGGATGAATTACTCCTCTTTTTTGCTTGAAGGAAGAGAAAAAGTTGTTCAGAATCTACATTTCAGCTGCTTTAGTCAAACATCCTTCAGTGTTACTCTCACCACCTCCTGCAAGGTGAGCAGGATTCACAGCATAAACCTGCCGAGCAGCTGTTTTTTGGAAAACCTGATGTGCTGCCGTGCATTCGAGCGCTCCGTGTAACAAAGCAAATCGTCATCTCGCCTTGATCTAGTCACGCATTGTTTCCAGTCATCTGACCCCTTCACCCTGACACTTGTTTAAATGTCAGAGCGGCAGCTTATCACCACGCGCCACCATCGCACAGCGCAGCGGCCCCTCTTCTCCTCCTGCTCCACCTCCTCTCCTCCCCCTTGTGTTATTTGTGTTGAGTTCAGCTCACCGAGCACGCCGGCAAAAACAACGTGAGAAAAAATGGGATAGAGATGAGGTCAGGAGCAGTCATCGCAGGGGGAGAGATAGTATGAGAGAAAATAGAGATGGCAGCATATATCTCAAACTCACTGAATAACTGCTTTGATTTTTATTTCATTCAAAGGCGCTCATCTCCTTTAACCTTGCATATCTTAATATCTCAACCAAAAGTAACGATACTTCAGGGAACAGCCTCGCCTTTCTGTATTGATGTAGTAAATCCTATATTATAAGGTGATAACATATCTTACTGCCAGGACATAATTTAGCCCCGAAAACTCCAAAAATGATTCAGGAAAGCAAGAAAAAGAGGGGGTAAAGATGTGTGTGCCAGCAATTTTTGGGGTATAACCACCACACTAACAGTGCATCTTGAATGTTTTCAATTAAGCTGTTAGAGATTGTTTGGTTGAGTGTTATTTCTAGTTACCCATATTCTTTTGGAAAAAAAGGATGGTGTGTTAGCCGAGGAACGCCTCAGTAATAACTTTTGGAAGTTGTCTCAATGCACTTTAATCCACTGCACAGTTTCTGTCATATATTAAGCTTTCGATTCCAGAGCTAATAATGAGAAATCAAAAAATGTAAGTCTCAGATATATTGCATCATAATCAGATTATATTGAAGTAGAAATAAAACTCAAGCATTGCAGGGGGAAACATCATGATGAATGAGCTCATAGTTGAGATCAGATTTACTTCACAGGACAACAGCTGTTGATGTTGCTCTATTTTATGGGGTTCTTTTTTTATCAGATCACAAAAAGAACTTGGCTTGGACTTTAAAAAATGTTATTTCATGACAGAAAATTTTGGCATGTAGCATATCAAGCTTAGAGCAGACAGCAATATCATGTGTTTCCAAATGTGTGTAGGGGAGAAAGAGAGGACAAGCTGAGGCACAAGTGATCTACACTGACACAACCGTACACATCTAGAGATGTATCTGTCATTGTTGGAGGTTGTCTTTAAAGATCTGTTTGATGAGTATGTATTGTTACTTTACAGAAAAAACTCGAGAGGACTTTTCTTTAAACAACAGCTGTTACAACTGAAAACCACTGCTTCATTCATCTGAGAGTCAGCAGACAGCAGGATCACTCCTCACACAGAAAAACTAGCCAAATAGAGCATTATAGGCATGGGACTCCTGATATTTTGTGTATAACCACTACACTAACTTAGCCCCAGTTCTTTGTCTTTCCAGTGACGCAGCACCAGCTCCAGGTGCTTAAAACTGGAGCTCAGCAAGCACAAACTTTTTGCTAGGCTGGAGTAAAGCACCAACTACCTCAGGGGCCAGGGGCAAGTTACAGTGAACAACGATCAGCAGAGGAAAACAGCCTTTAAAAAAAAAAAAAAAAAAAGCTGCCAAGCGAGTCATCTGTTGTTTTGTTTGAGTTTTTCATTCAAAACTTGAAATTAAGGCAAAATTGAAGCAGCAATGTATAGCCTCTCTCAAGTCTCAAGATTAAGGCATGTATGCATGTTCAGTCATTAAGCAAACAGGACCATTAGTCCTAACGTACCATTATGGAATGGCATGTTTGGCTGTAGTGTTGGCCGCATGCATGACTGCAAATAATTGGCCAGTTAATGAATTAGTCCATGAAAACAACGTAGGTGCAGATTACATCAGAATTCCAGGTATTAAATGGGTATTACAGCAGTTTACAGACAAATTTAGAAACTTCCACAACATATGATTATGTAGCAGTTTGAAATTTAGGATGAACATCCAGCATTGTTGGTAGTGTTTTTTTTGTTTGTTTTTTTTAATTTGGGAGCGAATTGTTTCCCCTCTTTAAGGATTGAAGCAAATAATATTGATGGCTAGAATTAGTTGGATGTATTCTGGAAATGGCTTTTGATTCCCATTCCTGTTACATAACTGTGCAAGCATTTACCATATTTCCAGTCATTATACAAATCTGATTTGTCAATGTCATTGTCATTGTCAATGTCAATGTCAGCTTTATTTATATAACACATTTAGAACAGCCAGTGGCCCACCAAAGTGCGTTGGCAGTAAAAAGTCAGAAACAATAGAATAGAATAGAATAGAATGGAACTTTATTAACAAGTACAACAAAATTGAAGTCACAGCAGCAATCAAGAAAACAAAAGTAAGAAAATGTATAGAAGGTGTAAAAAGGCCCATAAGAAAATAGATGATGACAGCTTGTCCATCATTCTCCAGTTCAGCCAGCCTCCACCTCCACAGGGTCCAGGACTGAGCTTCTTCAGCAGTCTGTTCAGTCTCTGTCTCCTGGATCCTGTCTGCTCATAGCAGGTGAAGTTCTTCCAATATGGTGTTGGTGTTAGCTCTGTTAGCCATGTCTGTGAATAGCATGGTGCTACTCTGCCCTCTGGTATTCTCTCTGTTGCTGTGTTTGCATGGCTAGCTCGTCCATCTTATTGGAGATAGATCTTATATTCCCAATAGCAATGGATGGAAGGACAGGTCCATGTCGTCATTTCTTAGCTCACACCTGAGAACCAGCACGTCGTCCTCACCTCATCCTCCTTACCTTGGGGGAAGACATCAGGCCTTACACCAGTTAGCATTGGCATGTTACAGGCTGCTAACAGCTGAGTTCACATGTTAATAAAGCAGCCATGGTTACATGTAGGATCTCCAGACAAACACAGGAGCAAAACTAGTAAAACTATCACTGAAGACAAAACCAGTTTGATGTCTATGACCAACAAATGAGCCATACAAAGTAATGATCCACTCCAGATACAAAAATGACGAAAAAGAGACAAAAAAGTACAAGAAACGGACAAAGAAGAGAGAGCTGCTGCAAAAGGCAGCCATAGCTAACAGGGCGGCCCCTAGCAATCAATAAAAACAATAAAAACTGTAAAACAATAAAACTTAAAACATTTAATGCATAACCATATAAATCATAAAACAACAATATAAATGGACAAAAAAGACTCAATAAAAGTGGCTATCTTGTGCCAAAAGCCAGAATGAACAAGTGAGTCTTTTGTGGTAACCAAATAAGTAAAACATGCAATCCTGCATTGCAATTCAGGCCCTGTTCATCTCTCCAATCTGTTCACACGCTCATGGGTCTCTCCTCTCCCTGTGAGTCTGTGGTAGTACATTTACTTTGAATGCCCATCCATGCCTTCTAATATAAATAAGCATTACATTGCAGGTTTTTAGGTTAGCTGCAGCTTCAGCTTGTTTCCATGAGTGTACAACCCCTAGAGTGGTTTGTAGTTACTGAAGATGCAAATGAGTGAACCTTCTGGACCTTCTCATGCATCCACTCACTTAAGATGTGTGATCCCACTTAAACTTAATAAACAAGTGTTAAATGCCAATGAAGGCCTTTCATCAGCAGTAGCTCTTTATTTGTCCTGTAAATGAAACATCTATAAAAGACATCGACAGTGAGTGTGAGAGAGAGATGATAGGAAGATGGAAAGCCGATGATATCTGAGATGGAATAGTGAGCGTGGGAGTGGAGGCTGTCTGTTGTGGAAGAGGCAGAAAAACAGTGATGATGCTTGCTGTACTTACAGGTCAGGTGTTAGGGAAACAGCATATTTTCGTGTGCATACAAACATAAACCACCGCAGGTACGGCACCCACGCAGCAACGCAAACACACATTGTTCAGCTTCCATACATCTGTATGTATAAGCATCAGCTCTCTGTGTAGACAAGTCTGTGCAAGTGCTCCTGTTTGAAGCAGCACATCACAAAAACTACACACTAAGACCATGTAATACACCTCTCCCACGCACTCAAACACAAAGGGCACGCACACAAAGACTAATCGAACCCCCACACGCATCCCCCATCCATCTGCCCGAGGTGTGTGTGTGTGAGGCTCTTGCAGCAGCAGTGGCCATGCAACAGATCTATCAATCCTCTCTCTAACATCACAGCATGTGAGCCTGCCTGTCTGCCTGTCCCTGGCTGCTCTCCTCCACCACCGACCGCACCATGCAGGCCTTTCAATGAGCCTCTCTATCTTCCCTGCGCTGACTCACTCCCTCTGCCTGCCTTACTCTGTGACACACAGGCTCCCAGGCACACACACATGCACGCACACACACCAACAGGGTTCACAACAAAAGCACATAATCTGAGCATGGTGATAAATACACATACACACACGTTTTGGATGTAGCCCGGCTCGGAGAGAAATGGGAAGGGGAAGTTGTGAAAGGGCTTTAGGGCTGTCAAGCGCTGTGGGTAAGAGGAGGCATTCAGCTCTTCAACTCTCCCGCTCCGATGCTCCTCCGCACTCACACACTCCTTCACCTCTTTGTGTTTCTTTGTCTCCTTCGCTCTCATACTCTATCTATACATCTGTCTGTGCACTTTCACAGTTGCTGAAGAGATCCAGGAGAGATTTAGGGGGTTTGCATCACAGATGAAGCACGGTATCAAGAAAGAAAGAGGAAAGGAAAACCCGAAAAACCGCTCATTTGCCACCGCCTGCCCACGAGGGCCTCTTAAAAGTCGGCGGCGGCATTTGAAATGAAGCAGGGCTGACCGAATGGAGACATTTTATTTTCCCTGCCAGAGCCTGAAGGCAGAGGAAATGACCTCAGCCCTTTAAAGGACCTCCGCTTCCTCCTCCGCCACTGGGAGATAAGGCTGCGCCCGAGATTCACCGGCCCCCAACTGGCGCTGTGCCGCGACAGACCCACCGTACTGAATTGTGGGAGATTGATGAGATGAGGAGATATTCTCTAGTGGCTTGTGTGTTCTGCAGTTTGTTGTTGTTGTTCATTTCTCTGCCCTGGAATTTGCCATCCATTTTACAATGCTAAATTCTCACAGGGGCATTACATAAACTCGCACTTTGAGAGAATTACTGTCACCTTTTGACCGCTATGTGGGTGACTAGATGTAAAACACGCTTACATCCTGTAGCTGCCTCTTAGATCTTATCGTGTCTGAAGCATCCAAACATCTGATGGCGAAGATTGGAGCAGGAGCTGATGACCAAGCAGGGACGTACAGAGTTGAGAAATGAACGGAGCTAATATAGGAGAGCGATGAACTGCAGGTCCTCAAGTGTCCACAGAGACCGGCTCCGAAGGCTGAGGCAACTTATTAGAGCCCTTATTTAAAGCCAGAAAACTTTTACTGCTTGAAAAACAAAACACAGATGGTCTTCATTCAAACTGTACAAAGCTCAAATTATTTGTATTTGAATCACATTAAAGACGAGGCTTCTGCATAGATAGGGCTCATGCATTGATCCTGTTGGTGCGGCAGCCTTACTAACCTCTTGATCTCACAGTAAGAGCGCGCCCGACTCCCGTTTGCTTCACGCCCTCTGGAGCTGATCCACACCCACTGTAGTTGATGCTTCCATAAGAGGCAGCGCAGTGTGTGTCATACACATGTCTGAAGCATCTCTTCGCGCTGCAAGTCTGTTTTGAAAAGTGCTTTAGTCCAGCAGGCTTTAAGCTGAACAGGACTGCTGAACCTGGACTGGAGGTCAAACATGGGAATGGCATGGAGCGTCCAGTCAATTTTGCAATAAAACACCACATAACAACTCTTTTTTCAGGCTTTATTTTCAGGCTTTATTTTTCATGCCTTTAGTCAGTGATAGAGCAGGAAACAGAATGCGCAAGGACTGACATGAAGAAGGTTGGACTTGTACCCCCACAAAGAGCCAGGCTCAAGGGACGCAGGACCTAACCTCCAGGCCTCACAGAAAGACTTTCTATTAACTATCAGACTGTCAGAATAAACATTAACAAAAAAGAAATAAAACCTTAGCTCCATACTGATCTCATTCCAACTTTCAACTGGTTGTTGGAGCCTAAACAAAGGTTTGATGATAGTAGCGAATGAGAATAATTCTAAGAAATACACCCTTAAGGGATGCACCGATATGAAAATTTTGGCCGATACCAATATCCTATATTAATATTGCTGTTATGGCAGATAACCGCTATTTGTGGATACCAATATTGGTATAAAAGAAAAAAAAAATTCTGAGACGATCAAATTGTGAACATACTGGAAACCATGCAAACTGAATTTTTTAATATCTCCCTTCATTTTCAAACTTGTTTTCTTATCCACTCTTCTTGGGAAGTTTTGGTGTTTACACAGTCATAGAAAACAATATTATTTGGGTCTTGAGAGATCATTCAAGATGCTCTGAAAATGGTTGACAGCTAATGAGTAAATATCGGCCCACTTTTACACATCGGCTGATATCGACATGTTAAAAAAATTGACAAACATCGGCCGATACAGATATTGATACCGCTATATTGCGCATCCCTACTTCGGACTTCCCTTTTTTTTTCTTTTTTTTTCTTTTTTTTTCTTTTTTTTTTCCTTTTTTTCTAGTCTCTTTAATTGCTTTAAGTGAGATTATCTATGAGAATTCTAGATTAGAATCTATTTTTGTAACCTTTTGCATTTAAAACAGAGCTTCATGGATTTATTCATTTTCTCTGTGGAAGTGGAATCTGAAGGGACGGAGTGTCAATCTGTTGGCTTCACAAATAGAAATCTACACTGGATACTTTGCCCATGAGTTACAGCAAAACACCAAAAGGAGATAAGAATTCTTATTCAACACATTCGACCTGAAAATAAAGAAAGCTTTCAAAAATGTAGAGTACAGAAAACATGAAAAAGTTCCAAACAGTCAACCACAGAAAGTGAAAGTAAGCGTTAGTTACTGTGTTTCTGTCAGTTTTAGCAGGGAGTTTAGTTTTAAAGTGCTGAAGTAAGTCCTTTTTATGTTGGATTTTTTTTTTCTGTTTCTTTCTTTCTTTCTTTTTTGTACGGTCAGTTTGTAGACTATTATGGGTGTGTATACAAATTTATAGTGTGGTGTTTACTATCACTAAATATACGTATATGGGCCCCTGATATAAATTATGCATCCACTGAATGTGTAAATCTCTAAAGACCACTTAAAGGCCACAAGTGGAACTTTCCTATAGGAGAAAACTTGTTTTAAAAGAGCCTACCACTTCCTTTTGGTAAGTGTGTGTCAAGGGTCAACATGACCATGTTGGGATAAAAAAAGGCCTTTTGACAGTTTGAAAGACAGTTCCTTAGATTGTTTCTTGGTTTTCTGGTGATTTTTTTAATATACTTCTGAAGATGCTTCAGCAACAGCTTTCAGGGCACAAACCATCCTCAGACAAACTGTGGCTCACTTTTTATCTGTGGAATCCAAATTTTTTGCCAGTTTCTCAACAAAGCGAACATTAGTTGCAGTCAGGGCTTTATCAGGAGTTCTCACCGCCACATCAGTAACCAATGTGTGACATCACTGAGACTCTGTCTCATCTAGTCTGTGTTGATCCTCCATCTGAAGTCTGTAGTTTTGTTGCTATGACACAGCATCTGAGCTTTCAACTTGGACACAGTGTCCTTTCCTTTTTAACACAAAATCAATTTGAGCTGCACACTGTATGCAGCCTCCTCGCTGCAGTTTAAAAGCCTGTCTCGGGCTTCACCATTACAATCCAAAGCATCCCCTGCTCCTACCACAGGATCAGCCTAATGGAGAAACATAGTCAATGTTACATTCTATAAAAACAGATTTATTGCTGCATCAGAGCCTGAGTGGAGTATTGCATGACTCGAAGCATAAGGGCTATTGATGAATGAGGTGAAGCTTTCCAAATAGGCCTGTTTCTCATTGTCATGTGCATGTGTATCTGTGTATTTGGGGTAAGGGAGGGGAGAGAAGGGGGAAGAAGGGGAGGGGGAGAAAAAGCAGAGAGTGCTTTTTGCATTCGATATTGGTTTCTCATTAGTGGGCTGAGATATAAACATTTGTCTATGTTGTACATTGTGCCGGCGCAATTAAGGATTCTCCCTCCCGCCCCCTCTGCCCTTTGAAAGTGAATTATGTGCAGATGAGAATCTCGACTGAAGTGCGGCCAACAGCGGACCTTTTCCAAATGCCTCTGTTACCTTAAAGCCGTTCCAGAAAGAGGCGAGATCAGCTGAAGGAGAGAGTTTGAGAGAGAAGGCGAAGGAGAGGGAGGGGTGCGCTGTTTCCTGCTCGCATTGCGTATTAATGACTCTAATTAGCAATAGCTGAGGGATAATCATATTGATTTGGTCGGATTCAGCATGCACGCTCGCACTGGATAACAGCCTCGGCCTTTGTTAGCACCCAAAATCACAATCACACACACACACACACAGAAATCCCTGTCTCTTGCCCTCGGCCCCCTCCCATGCCCCCTGAGTTGGCCGCTTATAAAGGAAGCGTCTGATTGGCCAAGTTTTTTCATAAATAGAAGCAGCCAGGCCATCAGTGCTGCATTCCTGGAGCTCTGACCTTTTGTGCCCTCTCCACTTCCTGTTCTGTTTTTGCATGCAGTAGGGTCATGGACTTCGTGTGTGTGTGTATTTGTGATGATTATTGTGTGTGTGTGTGTGTGTGCAGAGAAGGATGTGGTGTGGTTTGAAGCTGCAGAATCAAGGATCACAATAAACCAAGGTTTCCCAAGACCAGTTTGGCACACTAATCCATCACAAATTTGGGGAATGTGTCCTTTTCACTGTGTGTGTTACAAACAAAGGGTGTAAAAAAAGAATGTAATGGATTTCAACATCTTACAAACTGACTCTTGGGGATCTCAGTAGGAGATTTTTGCCACCACAGTGGCTTTCTCCATTAATCTGTGGCTCACTCCATTTCACAACACATCCTGGAGCCCTCTTCCTCGTTCTGTTTGTTGACTAATGCCTCTGAGGGCACTGGTGGAAGGTGAGGGGGCGTACCAAGAGTCATCTCTTATCCTGGACCTACCCCGAGGACGGCAGGGGGAACCACAGTGCGAGTTATGGCCTTGCACTGACCTGCCAAGGCTGTGGCCCTTTTGCACATCTCTTGACTAATGATCATCCCCTTGATTAGTTAAGGAAGGAATAAATCATAATGGCAAAGTAGAAGAAGAAGGCGACTGGGGGCGGCTGAGCCGTTCCCCTTGAGCAGCCAACAGATGCAGAAGAAAGAAAACCGGACTTTGTAGTTGTTCAGAGGAGTGGGACACTTTGTCTTTGTCCAGATTTTAGCTTTCAGGTTGTCTCTACCTGGAGATTTTCATGTTCTGAGGATGCTTGATCTTCATTGATCGCACCTTGTTCAAATATTTAACCAATCGTCTCATCTCGGTGGTGGGGCTGTCAAGCGGAATACCTGATGTGATTACATTGCGTATTACAAACTGCAGCTCAAATGGGGATAACATGTTGATGGCACACAGCATGAATACCAAAGCACTGTGGGTAATCTTCAGGTATTATTGGAATGAAAAGAGAGCAGGTATTTTAAATTCCGTTATAGAAGAAGTGAAGAGAAATGCGAACCGAGAACTGCACCTGCTCTTTCTGTCGATGTGCGCTCACAGCGCTTGTGGCATTTTCACATCAACAGCAGCAGTAATGAGCAGCTATCCAAAGTTGTTTGACATTCTAAGCTGGGTGTGTGAAACTGTTGGCGTGCTTGTGTTGCCATAAATGTACTGATATGTTAACACGCATGGCTGTTGGGGCAGGTGTACATGTGCTGCCATTTACAAGGCTGCCTTACATGCTCATGTGTGTGTGTTTCCGGGTGCATGTTCTGTACAGCCACTCAGTTATTTTGCCACAGGTCTCTTTTCAACAACCCCTTGACAAGTAATTAACACCCTTCAGGACTCAGACCTTTCTCGAGTGCTCTTCACATGTTGCAGCAAACACATCAGGGTGGTGCTATTACTCGAGCAGGCTGATGAAGCTCCCAGAAAGCTGAGCAATGACTCATTTGCATGTCTGAAATTGAGACTACGCTTGCACCATTTCAGAAAATATTCCACCTGCAACGACTAAATCTTCTCTAAATGCCTTAATACCTCATTTTCAGGTCTGCAGAGATAATCCTGTATCTCTGAAGAACTGATATAATTCTAGGAGCTATCTCTCCCAAAAATCTGTCTACATATGTCTTAATACAATTTTTAAGCACCACAGTGTGGAGTGCTGCATAACTCAAACACTCTCCCCTAAAAGAGCGTACATATTTCCAATATCCTCTGAACCGTCATGCTGAATTTAGAGCGGAAAATGTAGCGGAAAGCCATATGGTGCTGCGCTATAGCTAATGAGTGTGAATACATATGAATTCATTAAGAGAGCAAAAGGGGGGATAAAATGATGAGCTGTAAAATGAAGAAGGAAAAAAATGCTGAGATAGAGAGGAAACCCATATGTGAAAACATTTTGATATTTAGCTCTTTAAATGTTAATATGACAAAGATTTGCATATTTCATCAGGATATTTAACTTTTTTCCCACACAGTCGTGTTAAGAATCGCAGAAAAGGTGGCACGTCTGCTTAACACCTCCATCCCTGTCTTATTCCACTGCAGCAAAATGCATCAAATCTGCAGCTGCATCTCCGCCGTGCAGGACTCATTTATACCACTTGCACATATATTGGATGAGGAATCTGTTTTTTCAGCCTCCTGTTCAGTTTGTCTTCTGCACAATGAGCTGCCAGTGGCCCCATTGGCCCTGAGCCCTGGCACGTTGCCCTCTGCAGATCCCGACTGCAGCTCCCTGACAAGGACACTCCTCCACCTGCGAGGAAAGATGACAAGAAATACAATACAGCCAATCGGCTGGCTGCTTGGGCCCGAGACGAATGCCTGAGCTATAAATCCATGTTGCAGGGTTGATAAGTTAATTGCCTGTACTGCTATCTTCTTGCTCGTGTCTTATATAGAGGAATCTTTTGTGGGAGTTATTTTACAACAAATAGGCACTGTCTCAAAGCGTAAAGTGGGCAGTGTGAGTGCACTGGATGAGAAAATGGGGAAAAGCACTGCAGATTTTGTGTTTTGCACAAGCTTTTGCATGCATTTGAGCTAATTTTACCTCATCCCAGTGCTGAAAAAAATGATGTGGATTTGTGGTGTTTACACATGGAAACATGGTTGTTGATTTTATAGGACGCCATTGGGGTAAGGGTGTATCGTTTGGGGGGTTAGTGTTGCTGTATGCCTGTCACTTCTCCGTGGTGTTAATGCTCTGACGGCAGGGATGTGGTCAGAAGTCTGTTGCCCAAAGCTAACATTTTAATACTCAACATTTAAATAAAGATGAATTGCAGATGTCCCTCTGCGGGATCCCTCCATTGAAAGACAGTTTTGTGTTCCTCCCCTGTTTACTCACACAAGCAAACACGCTAACGAGAAAGCTGGCGATCACGTAGAGCATTTGTACCCACCCGTTCAGCAAACACGCAGGCACTGAAACACACATTCACGCACACACATTCATCCCCCCACGTGGTTCAGCAGAGGGTTACCGCAAAATTTATCATCCGTCAGCTGCTGCTTGGTGCAGGCGAAATGAAGGAGGACAGAGGAATGCAGCTCCAGCGAGGATGCTCTCCTCTGGGTTTGGAGAGGGACCAAGGCGGTCTCCACTCGGCCGCAGTTAGTCATGGATGCCATCTCGCTATTTAAAACCCCACGTTCTCCCCTCAGTGTTTGCACAGCACACCGCAGCCTCCAGAAACCACAGCGTACCCTCCCTGCAGGGCAGAGGGGACGGTCAAACCCTAAATGGGTCTTAGACATTTTTAAATATACCAGCTATAAAACGTTTCAGCAGCTCTTTTGCGTTCATGTATGTAGTTTACTTAAGCTCTTTATTATTTCTAAGGACATGTCTCTGAAGAAAACTATAAGATCTCAGTGATGGATGAGCTTTTGTTGCAAGTCAACAGACCAAAACTAAGATACATTAATCTCGCAGTAGTTTAAAAGTGAAAGAAACAGTCCCAGTGCTGAAAAAAAATATTGTTCAATGGACAGAAAAATAATGTTCAAGTAATTTTTTGTAATTTTACAACTCATAACACAAATAAATATTTGTTGTTTCAAGTATTCATGAGGATAGTTTAATCAAAAATATATAACTGTCTCTTTTCCACTTTGGCCCCCCACAGTGCAACTGATAACATTAATCCTTGAGTTTCTCTTTAGGGCATTTTGTTCTCTTCTGTCAATCAGAACCTCAATATTACCATAAATGTGGGCGTTAAATCGGGTATCAAAGTGAAGGGCGAGGTTCAAGGTTACTTAATTTCACCAGAAACTAGTTTTAGTTCACAGTAAGTCACTCAGCCTCCCCATTAAACAAACAGCTCTATTACCAAACAGCTATTTTAACAAAGTGACAAAGTGCTCTGAGCTACAAAATTTGCCCTCAGTGAAAATAAATTAAAATAGCAGCAATTAAAAGCACTGTGGGTAATTTAGAGCTGGGTTATTAAAGACCAGTTTGAAAAGTTAAAACAAGAAAAGGGAACAATATACAGATTAGGTCAAAGCATGAACTCTTTTTTATCATAGTGTATCATATTTTTCTTGCCATAATACATAATTTAGTAGTCGATCATAGCATATGATATAACACCATGTGATATTGTATTGTATATGGTGTCATATTTGTAACAGTCGTGCAACGCATCTTAAAATATTGTATTGTATTGTAAAATCCAAAAGCTCGAATCACATTTGAAGCTCTTTCTCTGGCTTACAGAATAGTGACAAGAACAACTCCTGCCTACCTGGAGTCCCTCATCCAGGTCTACAGTCCCTATCGCCCACTTCACTCTGCCTATGAAAGACGCTTGGTGCTCTCAGCCTTGTGCGGCTCTAAATCTCTAGCCAGACTCATATCCTCTGTTGTTCCCGTGGTGGAACGATACCTAACTTTTTAGGATTTGCTCAGCCCCTTTTTACTTTTAAGGGATGTCTGAAGACTCATCTGTTCAGAAACATTTAGGCCCTTAATCTGACCATTTTCCTCTTTGTCCTCAGAGGTGGAATGAGTCAGGAGGTCTCAGACCCAGGTCTTAGTGAATACTTAGCCCTGGTTCACTGGTTATTGAATGTTGATGATGGTTGAACTATATTGCTACACTAATTTCATTTTTTTTTTTTTTATTTTATTTTTTTTTTTGCTATTAGCTTTGACTACATTATTTTAGATGGGGAAAATAAAACAAACACTTTTTCTTCTGGCACTAGATGGCAGAACCAGCAGCCGAAATTACTTTGATGCACAAAAGTTTCCTTCTCGAGAAATTCTTGCTTGTGTTGTATGTTGCTTTGGACAAAAGTGTCTGTTAAGTGAAATTGGAGAATTGTGGAACATCATATTCTACCATGTTGTAAATTAGTGGGTCATGTCGTACCCTGTCAGATCGTAACTTATCATATTCCATCCAATTCTATCAAACTGAATTGTACCCACCAGACTGTATCATGTCCCATTGTACTGTACTTCATCATGCCATGTCATGCTATAATGTGTCAAACATGTTGCAATGTTCCTTACGTGTTGTGATAGGTATAGTCTTTCATTTTGTATTGTGTTGTATCTTAAAGTATTGTTTGTATCATTGTATTATATCACATTGTATTGCATTGTACTGTATCCTATCGTTGTGTATTGAATCCCATTATATCATATCTTTTCTCATTGTGTTGTATTAGAGGTTGACCTACATTTACCTTCTCTACTTATTGAAATGACTCGTGCATTTGGGGAGCAGCTCAGGAAAAATCCATTTTAATTTGTAATTTGTTTAGTTTTATAAACATTCATCACATTAGACATTAGCTACAGCCCTAGGGAATTTGGAACCAGACAAACAGAATTTTTATTACTTGAAAAATGACCAACAGCATCACTATTGTCAGAATTTAAATTAATTGACTCAACAGATGTTTTTTTTTAAATTCAGCACTGCATACAACTGCTCATGCATACTTGTTGGTGTACACATTTAAAATATGTTGAACTCTTCATCATGAAAAATGTAGATCTCTTAATCAACCATTTATGCTCTCCTTTCTCTCTTTCATTCTCTATCACACATGCATACACACACACACACACACACACACACACACACACACACACACCGAACTGCAGGAGCAGTTATGATGCTGTACAGGTGCTGTACCATGAATCATAAGCATCATATTACAGCCATTGTTATGCATATTTGTACATAGAGTAGCCTATCTATCTCCTCTATTAACCATAATTACTTTTATACATGCAAAGTAGGAATTATTATCATACATGCGACCCTGCTAATTAATCACACATGTGCAACAACAGCAGCCTCAGAACTCGTCTTGATGACTCACAAGAACGTAAACAATTACGCAGTTTGCCCCGTCCACCATTGTAATGCTCCGTGACTTGTCATTGATTCATTATTCATACTTAATGCATTATTATTCCATTGTATGCGCTGCAAAATGAGATCATTAGCGTTGAATATGAGAATGTGAAAAATGGGAACATTGGGAAGTTGTATGGTGGATATAACTGGGCTGGGAAACCCCAAACAATCCCCACTATTAGCAGATAAAGAATGGTAATTTTCCCACAAGTAATTAGGATTAGCATAATTTGACAGTGCATGAATGATGCATGGATGATTGATATGTCGATACACGCAATGTAATGACTTCCTTATCTGTACTCTCCACAGAGGACTTTTGTGTGGAGTGTAGCCCGAGGTGCCATCTAGAGTAGTTGTAGCCCTCCACAGGGGAAAACCCTGCCTCATACACACACACTTTCACACTGGCAAAGTCATTCGGGGTACTGTTAAGTAAGAGCAGTGGTAGCATTGCACCATCCTGATATAACTGATTGAAGATGGTGCTTTTATCTTGAGAGGATCCCTGTTAGAGCCAGAGCAGGAAATATGATACAGGAGCTCATGTTCTTTTTATTCCCCTCAGAAGGACAGAGATTTTTTTTTTTTTAGCTGAAGTATGTACTTACATGTCTTTTTTTTGTACATATTATGTATTAACTCAAGGACCTGTGTGTGCGTGTGCATTTTTGTGCCGCAGCTGTGCCACATTATCAGCAAGTATACATGTAGTCGGTCACTTTGAGCTGCTTTTAAGTGACAGCTATCGATTGGATGCTTGTGTTGTTGCAGAGGCTTCAAAGCAGCACCTTGCCCTCTGCATTCCACTTGAGATAGTAACACCGGAGTACCCGCATTGAATACAGCAGCACTACAGCACATACTGTACTCAGCTTCAGAAAGAAAAAAAGAACACTTTTAAAGTGATACCTGCCTGTATCTGTGTGTAGGTGAATGTATGATGTTTAAGTTTGTTAACTTTATGCAGCTTCCTCATTTTATAATGTTGTTTTTCTGCTTAATGAGAAAAACTTAGGATCTCTAAACTCATGAGCATTCACACTTCTTCAGATACAGCCTGAGGAAATCCTCTACGATCTTTATAAACAACAGAAAGGGTAGTTTACTAAACTGATTACAAATGATTTCTCTGGCATGATGATAAAATTTAGACCTGTTATTACTTTACGCATATATTCGTCTATACAACAGATTCTGAGTGGATGAAAAATTTCAAGCTGTGTTATTTTATTTCCTGGTTATTTCATTTTAAAACTTGATTCTGATTGGTCAAAACTTCTAGACAGCAGTTATGAATTCTGAATTCCAAAGGCTGATTTCACCTCCTCCTGTTGACAGTGTAACAAAAATATTGCTTTTGGAGAGCAGCAGCAGCAGCAGAAGAAGAAGAAGAAGAAGAAGGAGAAGAAGAAATCCATCTGTTATCCGCTCAGAATCTTCAATTCTATTGATAGCACAAGATCTTGACCAGATCTTCGTGAGACTTTCAAAATGATGAAGTCATTACATTACGATCCCATAAGTGATTTGTGATTGTGAAAGGGCTGGGCCTCAAACACCAAGGCCCACCCTGAGCTCCGCCCTTGACAGGCCTCCAGAAGCCTGTCCAACCAGAGAGAAGCCTAAAAGAGACAACAGCTAAACCAACATTTTTCAGACAAAGGCTTTAAAATGGGTTTTTCTAATACACCAGAGTGGGAAAAATATGTGTTTTTTTTGGAGCTGTAAATCATGTTAAGCTCCTACAAGAAAACCAGAGAGACAACACTAGGCCTAAAAAAAAGCACAATACTCCCTCTTTAAGTAAGGATCCTTCATCATTCCTTAGGGTTTGGTCAACTTTAAATTATACCATCAGGTTGCTCCACATCATTCTTTGTTGGAATAATGCTGAAATAAATTGTGACTAGCATTAAGAGAGAGTTTCCATGCGCTCTCACACATATACACTTAAAGACTCTGACTAATCTTTCACCTCTGCAACCATTCCGCCTGATAAAAGCACAGATAAAGACTTCACATCGCTCAATTATTCCCTTTTCCACAAAACAAGCCTGTAACAGTTTCACCCTGTGGCTACAGATCAAACATCCCACATTACAGAATCATTACGCATATCATCGACAATAACGGCTCAGGCTTAGAGCAAACGGGATCTATCGCTGCAGACGGCTTGCTGACTGTCAGCTCAGTCTTTCTTCAGCGCAGTCAGCTGACCCCAAATAACCCCCGTCCTCACCCTGCGTTTCTTTAGAGCGCTCCCTTTTCTCTCGCACTCTTTCTGTGTGCCTTCCTCTCACTTCTTCCTCCATTCAAAGCCGTCTGAATATAGGTCAGCATTCTCTAAAATCCTCATCCTGCTGAAAGTTTGATAAGTGCACTCCAGGTGGTAGCCGGCAGAATATTATATTGTGGGTCCAAGTGTCCACTACAGGGACACTCCACCACAGGGAAAGTATTATTAAAGATAATCAGGCATCACCTCAAGAGCTGGAGTAACATTCTGTGGCTCTCTTAATGTGCTGTTAACATGTTCTTAGATTCAGAAGGGGCTAAATATTTATATAATTGACCATGTTAAAGGGTTCTTTCCCCTGAAGTTGCACAAACACTTCCCTCTGGTGGTTTGTAGCCTGGTTTAGTTTTTTCTTGGCCATGTTTGAAAAGAGGGATCCATCTCTTTGTGGTGCAGCATCAGTTTTTTACAACAGTGTTTCCTTCCAATAAAACACACAGTAGCCTTGCATTAATGACCTCACAATCAATGTAGAAAACTAAGATTCTCAAGAAATAAAAGGAGAAACGCTGTTTTTAAAAATGTGTTGCAAAACTAAGAAATGTAGAGACTCCCAAAGTATCAGCCAACAGTTTATTGAGTCTTAAAGTGATGTAAAATACACACTTTGGTCTTCTCCAATCTGAGCCTCACAGAGACCCAGTGGGAGGTTTGGGCTAATGTGTTTCTGAATATCCACCTCGTACAGTAAGTGAGATGTCAGCAGCTCTGACCTGTGTTTGGCTATCACTGCTCTCAGTTCTTATGTCAGCAGCACAGCTCAGGAGAACAGAGTCTATGCAAGTTTTCCTCACCAAGAAGAATAACATGAAATAATCACTAGTTTCTAAGAAGGCTGCATAGGAAGTTTACAAAGTGAAACCAAATTATTCACTGATTTATTTTATTCAGTGTGCCTCTAGGCTAGTCAGCGCTCATACTAACACTGGGGCTGGGATGCTATAGATATGGTAAATAATTTCACATTAGACAGAAAGAGCTCACAGAATGAGGACTACACTCTGTTTAAGGTGTCAGAGATAATGTAAACAAACAAAAAAGGCTTTCTAGGTTTAACATTTTTATGCCCAAATCTCCACGAAAATATGCAGAAAGTGCATAACACTGCACTGTGTAATACATTTAGGCTGTTACAGGGATTTGAGGTGTTTTCATACAAAAACATAGTGCGTTTGCTCAAGGTCAGCCTTTCCTAATTTAGAAAAAACTGAATGCTGAGAAGTTTAAAAAATTGATACCATACTTTACGACACAGTACGATATATTACAATAAAACACATTGCACTATGATATGATATGATATGATATGATGATATGATATGATATGATATGATATGATATGATATATGATATGATATGATATGAGATGATATGATATGATATGATATGATATGATATGATATGATATGATATGATATGATATGATATGATATGATATGATATGATATGATCTGGAACATTACAATACATTACAATACTATACAACCATACTATACCATTCCATGTATTAGGATACCTGTTATGTTTTATATTAGTATATATTATAGAATATGCTGTGTTGATATGAGTCAATTCAAATTATATTGCTATTCATTAACTATTTATTTACTTTATTAACTAATCTAACACTTTGTTTCACCCAGAGACTTTTTTTCTGTTTTTCTTGTGGTGGTTGTGAATTTTGAGATAAATAACATAAGGCTTTTTAGTCTTTTGAACAAAAGAACAAGACCTGATCTATGACAGAGATGACCTTCAATTACTTCTGCTGTGATCTGGTGCCACACAGAAAATGAAATTACATAAAATGTTTTGATCTCGTGCTCTCTTTAAAAAGAAATATCCTAAGAAATATTGAAATGCCCCTTAGGTTTTTATGTTTTGACTTGTAATTTAAACAAAGAAAGGAACAAGAAAAACAGTAACTAGGCGGATGTAGTTCAGGCCCTAGAAACTTGGGTTTGTGACCAGTGGGTTGCTGGTTCAAGTCCCAGTATGGACTGATGATTAGGAATTGGACTGATAGCTGGAGAGATGTTAGTATAAATTTCTAAGCACTGTCAAGGTACCCTTGAGCAAGGTAATATACCTCCAGTGTTTAACATTGACTTAGACAAAAGCATTTACTAAGTGAAATTTTAAAAATTAATTTGTCATATACAGGGCAACCAAAGAGAAATGAAAGAAAAATTCATGTTCATTTTTGCACTCATGATTTGTAACCTGCAAATTTAGACGCATCTACAGCTTACTAGGAGAAAACAGTGTTAGTTTCCATACTTCCATCCTCCATTCATACTCATTGTACATAAGACTAATGTTGTTTTAGATAATCTGGTTTGGGTTTGAATAATGTGGCATAATGTGGGTACCTAATTTATGGGCACTTTTGAAATCCAATGGCTGATGTCACTCAAATTATCCATGTTTAATACAGCTTCACCCCAGCCAAAATTTTCTTCTATTTTATTAGGCAGAAGTCTAAAGTTGTGGCCTGTGACTTTTTCAGGGATATGCATGGCTGGATACTCTTGAAGCAGAGACAGAGAGAGTGTTATTTTCTATAATTTGGCTGAAAGCACCCTCTTCATTAAACTATTCCTCCATAAAGTGCCTTTTTATGCTCTTTTAATCTAGACAAAATAAGCCAAGTGGTTGGATGCACAGTCTCGCTGCCTGTTTAAAAACTGGTCTAGGGGATATAAAGTGTTTGAAGAGGTGGTTGAGTTTCTCAGACTGTCTCAGGTATTTGAATCTCTCCCTCTGGCTCTTCATATTTCTACAATTAGAGCCCGGCCCCTCCCAGCCACACTCTAACAGCTGGCCATTAATCAGTCCTCGCACTCGAATTCTCCTCCGCCACAGGTTATGATTTTCACATTACTCCACACTCCTTTACCTCCATCAGGCAGGAAAATGACCCCAACACCCCACCCCCTCAACACCGCCTCCGCCACCATCACACCTCCAAAGTGAGATGTTTGCTGTTTGTTGGAGGCTGTGAGTGTACACCATGGGGCAACCACGGCACTGAGTATCCCCCCGCCTTACACCCATTATCCTTTTCTAATTACACTTTCCTTCTGAAACAGCGGATCAGAGGGCGCCATTGACTGCTTTTAATCTGCCTCCAAATTTTAATTAACACAGACGTGACCCCCGTCTCCGATACATCCCGCAGAACGTCGGGCTCACAATAACTCATAAATCACATCCGCAGATTCCATTCCTCCGCTTTCTTCTTGTGATGAATTTCAGGACAGGGGGTTGGTGGCTGTTAATGTCAGGAAAAAAATGTGAGTGGGAGGACAAAAAAATGGACAGAGGCTACATTTATGAGAAATACATTTAGGTTTATATGCATGGTAAAGAGCTGGATTTGAAGGAAGAGTGAAGGAGAAGTGCCAACGTCTCTGGTATGCTGTCAACCTTTGAGAGATTTGTTACCGTGGAGAGGATTATGGAGGCTGTGAAATGGGGTTGTGTTAATATGCCGGGTGTTGAGGAATACGATGTAGGCCATCCAACCTCACGGTCTCTGAAAATCAAAAAGCTGAACAAGTGAAAACTGAAAACGACTCGCCGATGTTGTGAAGACTTAATTGAATCGTCTCCCCGAGTTTGTGAGTGTGAGTTATTTCTTTAATCATGGACTTTCAATCAGAAAATTACCATTCCATGAATTATTCCACAAGGTGAAATTAATGCATTTGAGTCTCATTAAACTGCACAACAAAAAAGATTCTCTCCTACGCTGATGGTCTTTATTCTTGATTTGCATGCCACGAGGTTTGTTTGTGTGTGTCTGCGCCAAAGTGTGTGCATCTGTGTTTGCATCCGTCTGTGGAGTCGGGAGTCGGAGGTGGAGGTGGGCAGGGTGCCGGGGTTTGTTATTACTAAATCGCTCATCCATGCTGCTAATTAAGATGCATAGCATCCCCCTATGAACGTCAGTGTCGCTAATTATCAAACAATGTAGTGCTCACCAGATATGAGAACTGGCAGCCTCTGTAGTCATGTTACCAACCTATTACTGCTACAATTACCAAGTGCCTGTCAGTCTCCTTGTTAGTCATCTGCCTTCATTTTTCCAGAACTAAAGCCTGCCCCCTTTTTTTCTTTCTCTTTTCTCTTCTCTCTCCAGGCTATGGCTTTGTGGATTTTGACAGCCCAGCTGCAGCACAGAAGGCCGTGTCGTCTCTCAAAGCCACCGGGGTGCAGGCCCAAATGGCCAAGGTAAAGACTGTTTGAAAACAACACCTCCTTTTGCATTATTATTAGCACTTTGCTGCTCATTCAGGGGATTTAACACACTTAATAGATTTAAGTGGATCTGAAAGTGTCCCACATGCAAACTGGTTCTGACCATAAACACAGTTTTATAGAAAGTAATTCTCCTCATTTCTTTGCCACTGAATGAGAAAACGTCTCCCGTCTGATGTGAGACCACCTTTGTAATTACATTTATGTCTTTTATGACATGTGAGGAGGCCACTGCGGTGTGTGTAGGTCTGTTCGATTTCACTCACACTCAGTGACAGAGCAGAGCTGTCATCTTATACAATCCAGTGTCAAGACGTCACTTGTAAATGAGCTGCTCTCTTGCTTTAAGGGGCCAACGTGGACCTAGTTACACGTCAGAATAACTGTGTATGTGTATGTGTTGCCTCTTTCCACAACAAACTAACCAGGTTGCTAGTCTGTGAGCACGTCCTGTTGTAATTGAAGTCTGACCGGCTGCTTGACTTGTTTTGAGCTGAATTATTAGGCAGCCAAAGTGGGAGCAGATGAGACAAGCTGTTTGAGAAGGGCCTAAGTGAGTTGCACAATAAAGCCAAAGACACACATGAAGATGTATGGCTGTGCATTGGCAGTGTGTGCACTTATTCATCATTTAAACTTTCAATCTTGTACCCCCAGATTGTAACTCGCTGAAGACTTTTGCATATTTGGCTGACTGTGAAGTCTCTTAAGCTAGCAGTGATCCCCATATCATTTTATAACTTTTTTTTTCTAAGTTCTTAATCCCCATCCTGACTGCACGGAGAATAACCATAAAGTGAAGCACAGCAGGGCCTTCTGTCCGCACACCTGTGATAGACGAGGCTATTTCTGTACCAGCCGATGATTTGCAGGTGTCAGAATATCTAAATAGGTGAACAAAATGTCAGTAGCATTAAAGCAATGAATATGGTGATTACTCCGACGATACACCATGAGTGATTTTCTCAGACGAGATGGTCCGCTTTTTATCTGATCCAGAAATCCCCCCTCCCCCCTCCCCCCACACGCACACACACCCCTCAAAGCCAAATGATGAGATGGAGAACGGCGATGGCGCCGGCTGAAGATGACAGAATTGATGACAACGATGAAGGCGGCAATTATTTTGATCAAATGGGATGAGATCTGACAGGAGGAGATGATATTCCACGCGGTGCTCAGGTGTGCCATTTCTCAAACGCACCATTTGGCCGTTTCCTCTCCCCCACTGGTGTCCTTCTTCCAATATTTATAAGAGGCCCGGCTCTCAGAATACAGATAAGAAGCCGTGCTCTTTGCCTTTCTCGTTTTAAGACCACACTTTGCATCGGTCCCTTACTCGGTCAATATTTTCCACAGAGAGGTCTTGTGTCCCTAAAACAAAGAGCTGACCTTTTTGGGAACGTTTGTTTGCATATATATGTGTGTTTGTAGGAAGGCGGCACCATCATAAAATCATTTTCTATTAGCATTTGTGCACAATAGCTTGTTTGCCGATAGCTCTGTTCACACAAATGGAGAGGCCAGTGTTCTGCGCTGTTGCTCCGTTCTTTTATCACACTTGTGAGAGACATTAAGGGGTAGTTTGCCTTTATAGACTCCCTCTGGGTCTCTCTAATGTCTCTTTAGCAGGTATCACCACCATCACTCTATCAGCTCCTCCTCTTTTGCTCAGCACTGTTCCCTCCCATATTTTCACATATTCAGAAACGCATTTGTATTCACACTCACCATGTGTCGCCCTGCCAAACATCCAATGAGTGCAATTTATTCCCATCAATAATTAACAGCAGGCTGTCTTTGTGTCTGCCTACCTGCCAAGGTGTCTCTGACACCCTCTGCTCTGTCATGGCGGAGAAGCAATCCCCCGCAGAGGCCGGATGAAAAACCCAGGTGTGCATTCAGAGAGGTGTAAATCACAAAGACGATTGGTAACGCCACAGTGAGAGCATTCCGCCTCATTCTCCCGCTCCCTCCGCTCCATTTTGTCACATATATCTCTCCACAACAAAGTAATAAAGGAATAGCAAGTCAGAGCCAGAGGCTTTGAGCTCATTAAATAAAACCGTCACAGTAATCAAGTTGTGCCTTTTTTCCTGACTTGACGCCATTAAAACGCTTTTATTACGGTGCCTTATTTTAAACACAGCTGCAGAGCAGAGAGAAACACAGGAGAAAAAAGGGAAGTGTCACTCGATTTCCTCCTCTTCCTCCAGTGTTGCAGCCTGCCGTCTCTCCCCTCACTCCCCTTGGAATTTGAAATACCAATGCAGCAGAGATGAAACATTGCCTTCCTTTTGTCTTGCCCTCCCCTGGGGATGGTGACAGCAAGAAGGAGGAGAGGAGCCATAATTAAGACACCTAAAGGACACTTCCCCCCTGCGCCTCCCTTCCTGTCACTCACCTCTACACGAGTCACAGATAAGAGCACTTAGCATAGGTGGGGAGCATGTGTGTGTGTTTGGGTGTACATTTGTACACAGGTGTAGGCCTGGGATTGAACTTGACAGGGTGCACATATTTGTGCCTGTGCTTGTGCATTTATGGTCTATTCATACACAAAATATTTCAATATTTAAGCTGGTATGGATAAAATGCATACACTTTTTGTGTGAAAATAAATGTAATTATTTTGAAAACATTTCTGACAGTATCTTCCCTTTTAGCTACAATTTTAAAGACTGCAGTTTGAAATCTGAACCTTATTGAAACTCAATTTGTTGCAAATTAAATTTGCATTTACAAATTGATGCAGAAGCATATTGCTAATATGAAGTACAACCACTGAACATCAGTTTTTAAATTTCTGATAT
This sequence comes from Halichoeres trimaculatus, assembly GCF_033239565.1. Lineage (NCBI taxonomy): Eukaryota > Metazoa > Chordata > Actinopteri > Labriformes > Labridae > Halichoeres > Halichoeres trimaculatus. The sequence goes on from NW_027437192.1 coordinate 12,189,179, forward strand.
ACAGAACAGATCTGTTTCAACCTTTGGCAGGCATACTTCACTACAAAGTGATGAACCCAGTCTGTAAGTTTGTGTGTACACAGTTGAACTTGAGCATAGGCAGCAATTAGCCTAGCTTCGCATGACAATTGGAACAAAGGGAGGTTGGTTTTGTTTAAGTTAAATGCAGGCATATTTTTTCACCAAGATTACAAAAAACAACAACAATGCAACAAGGGTGGCTGTTGCATTAAAGCTGCCTCTTTTAATGCTAAGCTAGGCTAATTGCCTCAGATGTTATTCTGTCTTTGGAGCAAAGGTATGAAAGTAGGATTGACAAAACTGGCCAAACATCAAAAAGGTGTATTAGCTTTGATGTTTCATCAATGCTGGTTGGAAATAAACACCTCTTTGGTCTACAGCATGTCTTAACAATAGTCCAGTACATCAAAGGGAATTCTATACTTTGCTCTGCCGACATTTTCCACCATATGTACGTACATACCACTGCTGGAATCCAGATTAAACAGCTGAATGATTGGTGAAAAGTTAATACACCGTATGAAAAATGCATCCCTCCCCGGGTCTCAGACAAGTTAATCAATCATCGGTGAGCAGAAAACATACTTTTAAGCATTAATTATGTATTCCGCTCTTGTTTATGTGTTTGTGTGTATGTGGGTGTGCACTAAAGGAGGATATTAACTTTACACGTTTTCCTCTTCACTCCCTGGACTCCATTTTCTCTGTCACTTTGTTCAGGTAGCTTTCTGAACACAGGAAACTGACACGTCAAGCAGACAGAATGATAACAGGTAAAAGCTTTGCAAATGCAAACCTGTCAAGCAGCCGCTGGCCTCACTCTCCGCAGGCTGCCATTTTCCCCTTGAGCCAATCAGACTGAATTATGGGAAGGGCACCCTCGATTGTGGTGTCTGTGTCGGAGAGGTAATTCCGCCTGACAGCTGCTTGCTTTCAGACAACAGCCAGTCTTTATGGAAATCATCCCTCCCCATTCTGGCTGCAGTCGGCTTCGGCTGATAAAAGCCTGAATGAAAACAAAGCTGTCCTTTTCCGCTTTCTCTTTTTGTTTTTTTCATTCTTGTCTTTTTCCTCTCAAGCCGGCCAAGAATTAGTGAAACAACTCAAACATCCTATAGACTGACAATGTACAACCTGCTTTTAAGCTATACAAACGCAGGGCCAAAACAAACTTCAAAGTGGGATTCACTTACCTCAGATCTCACCAAAAATACTATGATGCTCAAAAAATTCTGTTCATGTTGTGTCTCATCATAACATGTCACTTTGAATCGTGTCCCTTCATAACATATTGTGTCCCACTGTGTTTCATACTGTAAAGTGTATTGCATCATATTGTGATGCATCTCATTTCATTATATCATATCCTTATCATTATCAATTCCTATCGTAGTGTATCATATCACATTGTATCTCATCGTGTCTTCAATGTCGTATTACAGTAGAACCTTTTAATCCTATTGTCTTGCATTGTTGTGTGAACTCAAGTAATGAGTTACTCAGGAATCATGAGCCAAACAGAATGTGATCTGAAGAACTTAATATCTTAAGATATGAACGAGAAAAGCCCTCCAAGAGCGCAGACCTCCAAGAGCATATTGTGATTTTCACGCAACAGTTTAGTCCTACTTTAATGTTATACTCCCTTTCAGCAGACTGTCTGCTACAAGGTGTCAGTTGCAGGTTTGTACGATAATTTGTTACCTGACAGTGTTGAAAATTATGATGACCAAGTACTTATATCATATTCTGGATCTTAGTATCCAGAATATTGCCAGGATCTGGATTGTACTTTTACATCTGTCAAAAATGACCTTGTCTTGTGTTGTTTTGCAAAGCAATCCGACCATTTACCGTGGAGTTATATACACATATGGTGTAAACGGCCCTATCTCACAATGATAAATAATCCTGTAAAAAAGTCCTGGATCCAGACGGTGATCCGGATCATCTCCAAAATTTAACCACTTCTTCTTTATCCCATCTTGAACATTTCCTGAAAATTTCATCAAGAGCCGCTTGTTAGTTTTTGAGTTATGGTGTTCACAGACAAACTCTCCCAAAAAAATAACTCCCTTCACAGAGGTAAATAATATCTGTCACTGGGCTTTGTTTGAATTTTTATAGAATATAACCTGTTGTATGTCTTATTAATTAATTTAATTCTTTGAGATTTAAATTTGTCAGTTGACATATCATTTTGAGTATTGTTAACTTGACCACAGAACTTTTCTTGTGCCACGCTGATGTTCTGTCTGTCTGTCCAGATTGTCAGGTTTTAGGTTTTTCCTCAGACTAGCTGCTTTATATACCACAAGTTGGGAGTGAACTGTGTGACCTTTTTTTTTCTCCTTGTGTGAAGTGTCAAACAAATGAGCGGAGAGTTTCTGGTCAATAGGTTGGTTTAGACAGCCGGATAGAAGCCTTTGGTGCAGTGTGCCTTCATCCCAATAACCAATATTTATACGCTTCACCCAAGCTGCAGGGAGACAGAAAGGCGCTGCTTGCCCTTCACTTCACATTATAGTGGAGGAAATTATGCTAAAAGCGTCATTAAAGTGCCTCCATGAAGTGAATCCCAAATGTTTATGATAACACACAGCTAGCACTGGCCCATCAAGCAGTAGTCACCAGCGGATGCTTCAGATGGTTTAACGATGCGAAGCGAACCGGAGTGTTCATTCCCTCTCAACCGTTTATTCTTACTCCCTTAAACTCCCTCTGTCTTTTTCCTCTACCCCCTCTTCAAGATGGAGAAAATTCCCTGTCAATATCACATTTATATTCATGTGAAAAGCACGGATCCCCCTCTGGGTGGTCCGCAGTCAGTCAGCAGTCTTCTTATTATCCTCTAAAGGTGACTCCTCTGACGTCTTAGCTCCGTTGACACCCACAGACCCCACGGTTCAGCTCAACACAGGGTGACCTCTGGGTGATAATCAAAGGGAAGGCTGACAGTGCTCTTACATTTGGCTGCTGACAACAGCTAGCTGAGCGAACCCTTCCCCTCCCTACCACGGGTTAAATCTGGGGAAGAATGCCAGGGGAAATGTATTGTACTGTGAATGCAGCAGGATAATTGGACATACTTTTGGGGATACAGGTGCTCACTCAGCAGCATCACTCACCTCTCTGTTCGATGTTCACCACCTTGAATCTGATGCCGTCTCCCCTCTGACATCCACTGCAGTGTTTGTTTGCAAAGCATATGGTGTCTGAACACAGCGTGGTGATCAGCACTTTCTCCCAAAAGCTGCCATCGACAAGGGCATCCTTATGATTGCAGTCACTCACCGGCTGCTCATTTGCTGCCATATTTTTTGTCTGCTATGCTCCATATTTAGATACAGCGTGTGGTGCAAGACAGCAGGAAAGCATATGGTTTGAAGAACTTTTTATTTATAGTTTCACCCTGTAGCAAGCACTTGTGGCTTTAATGCCTGCCCAACGTGGTGACAAGTTTTGGACACTGCACAGCTCAAAGTTACCTCAGTAAAGTTCACTCCAGTTCAAACAACTTTTAACAATTTTGTTTCAGGATGAGACACTTTTTTCCTGCTTTACCGTAGTCAGTGGTGAATAAGAATTAAAGGAAAAGGTTGATCACCGTTGAAACAGTGCATCTGCAGTGCCGTGATGTATTCTGACTCATAAAGAAGATAACATATCTTTCCAGCATATTAATTCTGCAGTTAGTCATTTAGTTGTGCAGGGCGCAGCTCACCGTCCCTTCCCTGCTCCTCCTGCAGAAGTGATAGTTTTGAAGGGCAAAGCCAGTGAGAGTGAGACGGACCATCTGACGAGCGCCGGCTCCCGAGCACCTCCACCGGCTTCCTCTGTCTCTGCTGTCTAATTACGCTTCAATCATCCGCAGGAGCGCTGCGTGCGGTAAATTATTTCGCAGAGCAGTGAAGAGACGTGCCGGGGCTGTGAGAAAAAGAGAGAGGGAAAGAAAGTAAGAAATCAGGTAGAGCTGGGGAGAAAAGAAGGGACGAGGAATAAGAAGTTAGGAAAGAGTGTGAGAGAATCTGAGACAAGGGGGAGACAAAAAAAAAAAGTGAGGGACACTGCAGAAAGAAAGCAGGCTGGAACGTGTGAGGGAGAGGCCTGCCAGCCAGACAGCCGGTACAGCAGGAGACCGGCCAGCACTAATGAATAAAGTTACAAACCTATCACTTTTCAGGAGGAGGGCTGGGGATGAGGGAGAAGGAAAGATGAAGAGATGAGGGGAGAAAAGAGAAGACTTGCAAGCAGTTGCGTCATAACTAATTATGCTGTAGATGGTACGGTGTGTCATACTTGGAGATTCTCTGATAGATATATTAATTCTGTTACCATACTGGTATCATTACTACATAACAGTCCTAGAATCACTGACTGCCTTGCAGTCTGCATAAAATGCAGTATGAAGCATTGGGCACTGGCAAGAACGGTACTAGATGTGCCAAGTCATAACCATTAATCTTTTAGCCTACAAAACTTCAACAGGTTTCAGGTAAATCACTACAACACTGTAATTTTCCAGCAGTGACATGGGAACTTTATTGTGTTTGAATCCAGAGGACACCAGATATCAGTCCATGTATCTGTAGGTATAAGAAACTGTACTGGCATTGGCATAGGTCTAATTTTAAGTGTTACTATTGGTATTTGTATCACAGACTGTTTAAAAGATGGATGTAGCCTCTGCCTCCACCTGTTTGTTTTTCCTAAAGCCACAAAATTAAGCCAATCCACCGACAGCCAAGCCACATTTATGTGACGCCTGCTGTGAGTTTCCCTTCGAACAGCTACAGGGTGCCTGCCAGTCACATGACCTGAGCTGTGCCTCTGAAAAAATCAAAAATCAAACAATCCTAATAACTTCTAAACCACAGATTTAGAAAAAAAATTCCCTTTCTGTACAGTGTGGGCCGATAGTGAAAACAATGTTTTAGACCCAAGCCGTTTTTTGAACCAGGCTGTAAATATGCTTTTTAATGCCATAAAAGTCCGTTTTTTTAACCGCTGGGTGTGTATGTGACTCCCAGTCTTTCTGCAACCAGCTTCAAGTGGATTCTCGATGAACATCAACTTTTAGCACTTCCTCATAGGCTTAATTTTTACTAACCAGATGTTGCCCCTTGATTAGTATTAGGTAATAGAGTCTGTATCGGTATGAAGATTGGCAGTGTTACCACAGGTATCAATGTTTGTATTGATATATGCATAGGTATCATTTTGGATTTTGGCATTTGTATTGAAATCAATATCAGTATTGGTTTCAATATTTTCAATGACAAAAATATCAGTATCATTGTTGGTTTGGGCATTGATATCTCCATAGGCTTCATTTTGAGTAATGTCATGGTTATTTTTTTCTATATCTGTATCAGTATAGGTATTGGTACTGATATATTCGTCTTTATCATTTATGGTCTTGGACTTAGTTTTAGTATCAGTATTGGTATCTGTATTGGTTTTAATACTGGCACTGATAGTATCAGAAACTGTATCAATATTAGTATAGGTATTGATATCTTCATACGTTACATTTAAGGTTTTGTTGTTGGTTTTAGTGTAGGTATCTGTATTGGCATCAGAATTGGCTTTTGTCTTCATATTGATATCTGCATAGGCATCATTTTAGGTTTTAGTATTGGCGGTCCAAATAACATCAGTGTCTGTTTTGGTTTTGATATTGGCATTAGTACTAGTATCTGTATGGGTATCGGTGTTGGTATTAGTGTTGGTATCAATATCTTCATAGGTATGTGTATCAATATTGGCACTGGTGTTTGTATTTGTATCAGTATCTGTATTGTTGTCAGTATTGGTATCAGCATAGATAGTAATACCTACATAGATGTCAGTATGGGGACCTGTATCTACACATTGGTTTTATGGAGGAGATATAGTTATAACATGTGCAGATAGATTGCACAAATACAATGAAATCATTTGGGTATCAGTGCTGTTTAGCTGTTTATGTATATGCTTTTATTGATGTCCAACAAAAAATGGATCTAATAAACCTTCAATTTGGATCTGTAGTGTGAGTGTATGTGTGCTGTTCTGTCCCCAGATTGCTCCTAAATGGCCTTGTGCATAAACTGCTGCCTTGGAACGTAACAGTGAAGGCCTGCATTCTCGGTTTGTTCAGTGCCTCAGTGCTTTGCTTTGAAGCAAGCATAAATATGGCTTTTTCCAGGCTTGGTAATGGCCACAGTGTGCAGTTATTAGAATCTCTTTGATGTGGCAACTGTGCCAACCTGCTCGCCGTCTCTGTGAATTGATCAGGCTCAATTAGCAGGCCCGCAGAGACTGCGTTCAAAGGACCCCGTACTCTACACTGACACACATAGAGCAGGTGAAATGCTCGGCATTCAGTCATGCTGGCCTTGAGAACACAACCTGTGAGTCAATGTGTGTACTGTGGAATCACAATATCACCTAAATCTAACCCTTCTTCTCTTCAGCTGTCTGCTGTACATGGTCATATCCTTTTTGTGTTAAGTTACGTGTCCAAAATACACAATAAGCCCACTGTTCCACCCTCCCTCCCTTCCCTGATTTAGCTGACCCATTTCAATTTGTCTTCATCAGTCATACCCATTAACTCGGGGATTAGATTCCTCAATGCCAGCAACCCCAAGGCCCCCCCTGTCCTCTGCCATCTCTCCATCTATCCCTCCATCCGTGCTTATTTACATCTGCCGTACAGTGCTGTCACTGCACACTGAAATGATGTTCAACAGCCACACACGCATCCTGGATGTGGCAGGAGACTGTCAATGTACATAAAGAGAGGCACTACACTTCACTTTCATAGCATTTTATGTGTCAGAAGTACGACCACAAAACTACCATTCTCTGGAGGACTGTAATTTCACCGTCACTGGTACTTCTGAGGCCTTTTTTTCTTACTTTGCTGCTAGTATTTATCCTCAAAAGGATGAAAAAAGTATATATATCATTTTCACCTTAATACCGAACAAATACTCAACTGGTGCATGTGTGACTAAATTGACGGAACCAGCTGTTTAGTGAGAAGCAGGATGCATAAAAATAACATACCAGTTGAGCTTATCTACAACACATTACTGTAAATCACTGGATTATGAGTAATGAAGCATTGTCACAAAACATGCAGAACACTCATTATTTGCATTGGTTGATTTGCAGTCAATGCATGCCTGAATGCAGCAGTTATTAAACGATGATTTCTCTCTGGAAGCTTTTCACACAAACATGACAGTCCATGTGCACGGATGCCTAATTAGTTATTTATTCATGTAGGGGTTTTTTTATGCAGCTGCAAGACTGCACTATGTGCAGGAAATTGGTACATTTCTAATTTGTTCTGATATGTTACGACAAGTCCAGTCGTAAAACAACAGCGTGCTCTCATTGCAGAGTCAGTTGGTTGAGTCGCATGATCTTAAGTGACCAAAGAAAAGTGGGCATTTTAATCGTTTTGAAGTCGTGTGTTCCTCAGATTATGATATCAGAGACTCTTATTCAGGATTCAAGATCCCAAGGATTTTATTCATCCCAGATGAGTAATTAAGTTTTTCAGCCTTCCCTGAAAACATAACACAACAAGAGCAAACACAGTCCACAGCAGCATTCAGACAAGTCAACAACAAATCTGTTGTTGGGGAGAGGTGTCGTAAAAGAGTTTCCACAACACATCTCCAAAATAAACAGTAAAAGACACCTGATAAAATAAAAGTTTTGAAAAAATCTTTGCACAAGAGAGTAGGAAAGGTTGGTAGATTATTTCTTTGTTGTAACAATGCTTGCTGGCAATGAAGACCTTTTCTTCGCCAACACCAATTAGCTTATTCTGCCTTTGACTCTCAGCCTTATCCATCAATTACTGCTATCACCATTTAACCTGGTAACAGACATTTATCCTTTTCACGTTATGAAGTTTAAGACATTATTTTTAAATTAAAAGCCTTTAAGAGCACAAAGCAAACTGTAAAGTAGAATAATAAATATAAGTCATTTAAGTGTTTAATTAACTGCACACTTTATAGGAGCAAGCTGCATCTTCTCAATTGGTTAAGCATTTTATAAACACATGAGGTGATTAACAAATTGCACACATGTATTCAAGGTGACAACATTAAAACACAGAGCCTTGGATTTGTTTTTGAAAACTCCACAAAACTTAATTTGATTAAAGCAAGCATTCCACTGCGGCAGCAACAGCGCCAACTTAAAGCAACTGCTCCCTTCCACTTGCACGCCAGAGTAGGTTTACGTTCCGGTCACGCTGAGAGTCACTCTGCATAGATCATATTTAATGGTAGTTCTGGGCGCTCAGTCAGATTGGAGCCTGCTTCAGTGTTAACACTTAAAAGTTATGCCAGACATAGCTGCACTTCATTGGAGATGTGGAGTTGGAATAGCTGCTGGTTCCAAAGGGGTGTTCGTATTTTGTGTCATTTTTGTTAATGCTTTTTGTCACAGGAACATGGAAGTTTTGGTTTATGTTACAGTTCATGTTATATTCTGGGATTTTTGCCATGGCAGCAGCTCAAAATACTACAATACCCATGGATCTCACCTGATGTTGCCAAAGGAAAGAGGCCAGTCAGAGGTAGTTAGAAGTTGAGAATGTTTTGTCAAGTTTTCGGTAAAATATATGCCAAAGTCGCTTTATTTAACCAACCAAATTGAATACGTTTTATCTTACGGTCCAGAATGTGTGAAGAATGGAGGTAATCTCAGCACTGTTCTAAGGAGGCTTTTTGAAGTCTGAAGATAGTGGTTAGTTAGCTGTTTGGAAATGCTGACTTAGACTAACTGTTTGACGACCCAGGAAAGACAAAGCGCAAGAGGTTTTGAAGCTGGCCTTAAGTGGACTGCGTTTTTTATTGATTAATTTTCCTCTCTTGAAGTTGCAGCTTGGTTATGATCTGTATTGAAAAGTTTTAAGCTTGATGATTGAAAATGTCTACCCTTACAGCTTATAGTAAATGTCTGCATAAGAGCCATGAAAAACTAGACATTCACCAAGAAAGATAACACTGTTTTAAACTGATGATTTAAGATCCACAAAACCCCAAAGAGACTTTTAGTTCCAGGAACTTCTCCTCAAGGAACTAAGTGGTCCCTTTGGCCTGTTACTTATTATGAAGATTGTGAAAATCAGACTGGTGACATTGAGAAGAATGCACAAAGATACCAAAGAAGACCATTGTTGGCCCTGCCCCTAAAGTTCCTAGACCCTATGGAAGTACTACCCCCTGAGCACAGGCTTCTGGGGGGGAGGGGGATTACTGCTCGATTAAATTTAGACCCTGATTCCAACTGCCAGAAAGTACATAAATTAGCTTGATCTCTTTTATATCTCTATGAAAGATGTAGATAAAGAACAAAACATAGTTTTTAGGGTTATTGATCAGTTACTTTGTCTTAAAGCTGCAAGTCATTATTTCATTTCCTATATCTACCCATAAACATCTTTCTCTTACCCATATCCTTACCTACCTTCCTCTAACACACCTCGCCCTCTCTCTCTAACAAATCCTACTTGCATGTCGTGTTAAATTACACTGACTGTTTCCATTTCTAGTGGCTTCAATCATATGTGAGCAATCTGCAAGAGGAGGGAGCAGTGAGTCCAGAGCAGAGCAGGGTAGATCAGGGCTGCAGCTCGGCCCTGCTGAGGGGTTGATGAAGCAGCGCTCTGACACCAACACGGTCCCTCATTCTGCCTAATGAGGAAGAGAAGAGCCAGAGTGCCGGGTCCCTTTTTATGCTTTTCATCTTACTGACACTGCTCCCATGAGTCTTTGTGTGTGAGTGTGTGGCCACAGCTGTGCATAAGACGGCTAAAAAGGATGGAAAGAGGGACCGACAAATTTAACACCCAAATATCACACACTGAAGATTGTTCACATGTACTTTTAGGTATTTTCTTCAGAGGTTTTCTCTGATTGTTTGTCAAAGAGATAATGTGTAGGAAAAAAAGCTTTCTGGCCTTTTCTCTCTGCTCAGTAAGTTGGCATAGAGGTCTAAAAGTCAAGTCCAGAGTAGTTAATCTTTGCTCAGAAGGGGCCTGGCTCTGAAGACCTTTAACCTCGTGGAACACAAGACACTTTTGCGTTTCAGAAGAAGAGAGGAAACAGGAGAAAAGAAGAATGAGTTAAGATTAAAGAAGGGTGAAGTGGAGGAGATTTTACCTCCTTTATTTTCTCTCTGGGGTCTGTCTGTATTCAGAGATGGTCAGCAGTTCAGATAAGGAAGACGGATATATGGCACATGGGTGTGTTAGCACCAGAGATGATTTCAGATTATTACCATCCCTGCACATTGATAAAACCCACTCTCTGGTTCAGATTCTTGTACTCAAACTCACTGGCAACTCTGTGATGTCTTCATTTTCTTGCTCAAATTTACTTTGATGGGTTCTTAAGTGGTTGGAAGGCAAACCGAAACGATATCTTAATTCTTTATATGAACTGACAGAGCAAGTCAGGCTTTCAGCTCCAACAGGTCGGATACCAAATAAGAAATGTACAGCAAAGATAGCAACTCTGAACTGTCTAAATTTCATAGTCAGTTAAAGTTAACAGAAATAAATAGGCTCAAACGTACAGGCCACCTTGACTTTGATGGTCCATGCTTCTCCAATCCTGTGAAAGTGAAGCCAAAATGACTGGGATTGGTGTTTAAATATTGAACTGGTGACATGTGACTCTGTTAAACTCACTCTGACCCATGAGCCATCTGTAAACACTGAGGAAGCAGACTTTATGACATTTACTGCGACCATCCAGTAGGTGGAGTTTTTTTAAGGGGGTGTTTATTTGTGCCAAAGATATCTGATTTTGTCTATATATATATATGTATGTATAATAATAAATAAAAAATAATAATATTTATTTATTTAGTCTCTCTCTCTCTCTCTCTCTCTCTCTCTCTCTCTCTCTCTCTCTCTATATATATATATATATATATATATATATATATATATATATATATATATATATATATATATATATATATATATATATGTTTATTTATTTATTACTATCATTATTATTATTATTTATTTATTTATTTTTAATTAGTTATTTCAAGTTATTTCAGTGTGTATATTGACTTTGAAAGTTTGACCCATGTCCTGTCTGTTACCATTAAGGAGGTGGGCCTTATGGCCTTTGCTATCAGAGGGTGGCACTCCAATATGTTTTTTCTTCACTATTTTAGGAAATAAAAGACATTCGAATGTGGGACTACAATGAATGAAATATCTGAGAACTTTTTATTCGGCGTGTATTTTGATAATAAAGTTTGACCCATGTCCCATCTTTTGCAATGGAGGAGGTGGACCTTGAAAAAAAAAGGTGCCGCCAGTCAGAAGGGGGAGCTCTGAGTGGTTTTTCCTCACTTTGTAAGAGCTGTCATCCTGTCTGTCTTTTTATGCAGTCTTTTGTCATGATAAGTAAGCTGTTCCTTGTTTTCCACACAGGTCACAAAAATGTGCACAGAATAAAAGTTTCTGACTCCAGTGTTCACTTTTTAAATTTCACAGTGCTGTGTGTTTACACAGTCAGGCAGTTTTTCCTGTGAAAGTCGCCTTTATAAAGACTCTTTCATGCAAATCTGGCTTTTTCAGCACATTTATTTGTGACAAATTCTCTGCTGTATTTTTGTGTCTGCGCTGTGTCAATATTTTGTCTGCATGTTTTCTGCATGTCTATTGTGCAACTGCTGGCTTGTCTCTCTCCTACCGATGGCCCTCTTATCTCCGTTTGTCTTTGTTATGTCTGTCGCTGTGCTCATACCCCACCCTCCACCCTGAAACAGCTTGGCTTCTGTCTTCTTCACTTACTGTATGTTTGATGTTTGGCCTGAACGCTGCCTTGTTTTCGCTTTGCTTGTGATAGCATTGTTTTGGGTGTTATCTCAGTAGTCTTCGTGCCATTTTGGTGTTGCTGCTTGTGTTGTGTTGGGGTTATCTCGCTGCCATTGCTGGATTTATCTTTGCATTATCTTATAGGTTATCTTAGCACTATAACCCCCCTCTTGTTATCCTACACTACGATCAACGTGGTGACCTTTAAATCGGGCTGTGTCTTTTAAGGCTTACAGGAATGTCTCGTCAGTTCGTTTATGTTTTCCCAACTGTCATGGATATTATTTGATGTGTTCTCAAGTTCTTTTGGATGACAAAATATTTGATTTTTCAAGTTTGTTCTACCTAGCGTGTGTGCTCGCTTCATAGCTTTCTGCTGGATGTGTACAGTTTGATACGCGTCAAACACGTCTAGCTCTAAGGCATGTCTTTGTTTCTTGCAGCGACTGCGATTTGTCTGCCTCATTTGCGTGTGCCTGTGTTTACACGGCCGCAAGTCTGTGTTGTTACATTTGATTCGGAGCATTGTAGGATTCATAGCAGATGGTTGCCTCCTTCCTATGACAGATGAAGGAAGTTAAAACTCAGAGTGGGAGAGGGGAAAAGAAATAAGGGAGGAAAAAACCAGGGATGTGATTACCATCAAACCATCCGCGCTGTAGAGGAAGCATCCATCCCCATCCTTCTCTCCGCTCAGTGTGTGACATAGATTCAAAATGTCTCCAGGGCTAATTTGCGGAGCAGTACACTCTCTTCACAGATTCATTTTGAAGTTGGCAGTCAAACAGAATCAGCCTTTTTTTTACCCCCTTGGTGAAATAAGTCTGGAGATCCCTTAAATATGTACTCCAGGCTGTTTGCACATCAGTTCATCTGCTAATGCCTCTTTTCCTTCTCTTTTTATCCTCATGTGCGTTATCTTTATGACTGTGAGGTTTACATCTTCCTTTGGTGTTTCCTACTTTTCCCTTTACCAGATATCTCCCTTTTGACCTGCCATGGCTCTGCTATCCTAAGAAAAAAACAGAGATTAGTCTGCCATGTGTTTTCTTTGCAGTGTTATGGTCCAAACTATAGCAGCTCCTGAACCACAGCACAAAGTCAGGACTCTTATGAACAGCGTATGTATACCTCATAACTGTCAGGAGGAGGAGGAGGCAGTTTTGACAAGCTAGCTGGTGAGGAGGCGCTGGCATCTTGAATAATGATCCCCACTCTCTGGGGCCCCTCAGAGATATTAAGTTAACATATAGGAATGCTTTTGTTCACTACGTCACGTCACTTTCTATCAAAGAGGACTGGGCTTTGATTTGAACCCAGTGTTTTTGGAAAGAGCCCAAATTCAAGAAGACGTAGAGGTTAAGTGTTTTCATTCAGCTTCCCTAGATCTTCATCTTTGACAGGGTTTCTAGAGGAATACATTAATATATCAAACAAGGGTTGAATCATGTACGGCTATTCAGATTCTCTTTTTCCTTTTATTTTATTTAAAGAAAATTGTTTGCGGAGGTTTCATTTCACATTTTGTTATTAAAGAAATATATTTCAGGAAATACTAATTTAAATTTAAAGTTTATGAGGGATTAACAATGGGACTGATACAGACTACCAGTTTTAAGATGCTCCTAAGGACTTTTACCCCTGAGATTTCCAATATCATTTTGAATTTATTTTAATTTGTTTTATTGGTACACCCACACTTTGAGTTAAAGAAGACTAAGATTGGGTTACAAGTTTATCATATCAATAGTAAAACTTATGTTGTCAGTGTTTTTAATGAGACTGCGAATGTGTGTTACACTCACATAAAACAAGCCGAGTAGGCATTAGTCTGGATCATTTTAGTGACTCGGGAATCTGTTACAAATACACCGTTAGCTCAGTTACCAATCTGTCTTCTAGTCTGAAGAAATGTAGTTGATTAGGTAGTTTTGTCATCTGTTGATTTTCCTTTGGATTCTTTCTTGTAAAGGTTTCACAGTTTTAAAATGCCTGTCAATTTTGCACTTTAGCCATTTGGTGCTAACGCTAGCTGTAGCTACTGGTGCTTAATGTCTTAAATACATCTTTATGGCAAAAAAACTGTTTTTGTTCTGTTAGTTAGACCTATTAGAGTCTCATTTTTCCCCTTTGGCAATAATTCTAACTTGTGTTTTGCAATCTTGTGATCATTCTCTGAAATGGTGAAAAACACACCAGTGACCATATTTACCCTTTTGTCGGCTTGTTGTACTTGCTGTCGCTGTGTCTGTCGTTAATTTGTAAATCAAAGCAACATGTATAGTTTACATCCTTATTGGATAAAATTAAAAGACACACTGGTAGGAAATCCCCATCACAGAACAATAATCAGACTTAAACATATCATTTATCCCTGAAGATTACAACACATGATTATACGTATCAAGACATGTTCCAACTAATCTGGTAGGAAACAGTAGACTTTAAGTGTTTGATGTGCATTTTAATATCTTCATCCTGGTGCTTGGGCCTGAATTTTCACTTACTATTGGTTTTAAATTAATGCTCTTCATTGTACATCTATACGAGAACCCAGCATGTTTCTACACTGTTTAATGTTCAGTCAATTAAGTTTACTGTTCTCAAAGCTGTATTGGCAAATTAACATCTCTGCACAGATTTATTTCTAGCCTGATCATACTGCTGTTTCTACCTGAGGACCACCCACTGTACTTGTAATGCGATATAATGATTTCAAAGTCATCACACATGCAGTAAATGAAAAAGTACATTACCTGCTACATTCTCTAGCGTTGTCCTGTGTGCTCTACCTCTGTTATATATCCACATGTAATTATGAGACGAGAGGTACACATTGCTTTCTCCATGATTATCAGACTGCTAATGTTTTGTTGTACCAGGCAGATCAATAAAACACACAATCTATGCAACAGTTGTTTCCACCAAATGACTTTTGATTGAACTTGAAGTGAAAAAAACACTTTACAATACCCTGTGGCCTTGTTAAGGCTGCTCATCAATACCTATGCTGTTGTTTGTTTTATACAAGTTGCTGAGGTTTATTATTAAAGTCATTAAATGTATCATAAACATCATTTAGTCCCATCCTTTCAAATTACGGGAGATGTTTTTGTTTAATGGTGTAAATCGCTTCATCCCTCTTACAGTAAAACTTCCTCTTTTCCCCTGATAAGTCGGTTTGTGCTCCCAATGGAAACAGTCACACACTGCTTCAAAAGCTGACAGCCAGACTTGTTGTTGTTGTTGCCTCAAGTGAGAGGAAGAGGGAAGAGAAGGTGGGGTGGGGGGTGCTTAGGGAAGATGGGATCTGAAGAACCAGGGGAAGTAGAGATGTGACTCCAATCAAATTATTGGCCAATCAAGTCATAACGTGAGTAATTCAAGGCTTACATCGACGGCCCTAATCTGATTGCCTGTGCATTAGGGGGCTCAAAGGAGGGCTCTAAGCGAGCACGTTCAGTGGGGGGTCTTAGGATGGGAGAAAGAGAGATTCACTTTTTTTGGCGTGTGTGTTTTTATCTGGTTAGAACAGAAAGAAAGAGAAATGCAGAAGGGATGGCAGAAACGATGCCTTCCTCTCTACCTTTTGGAGTAATTCTGTGAAAGAGAGCTCGCCAGGCGAGGTTTACATCGCCTCTCTGTTGCCATCTGTTTCAGCGGTATTGTCCAATGGCAACATCTCTCATTTGCCCAATTACAGAGGAGGATTATGATGTGTTTGTTTCCTGCCCATGGGCTCTCTGTGCCACATCTGACTCATGCTTTAGGTAGAGGAGTATCATCTATCCACTAATGAGCCCTGCCACAATCGTCTAGTTGGAGTCATGTTGTTATTCTACCTCTAATGGTGCTTTTGAACACACATGCTGTGTGTTGAGGACGCCATGGGATTGTGTGTTCTTTCAATGCAACATCTCCATCCAGGGAACCTGGAACTGTGTAGAAGAATAGTTTGAAAGATGATTGAAAGAACTGATGGCTACTTACTTTTTACCAGCTTTGATACTCATAACACTGTCTGCTAGCCAAACACTGGTGTTGTTTGGTATTGTCCAAGCGGCAACCTCTGGTCTAAAAATATGAGACGGTGTCGAAGTGCCAAAGTCTGCTGTTTCTTGAGTGTCTGCTTGGGGCTGGATCTGGAAGTACCAGAGGTCACATACACACCAAGCTCAGTACAAATGGGATGCACCAAAAGCCTGCCCCACATCAAATATGGCCACACCAGCTGATCTGCTTCAAAAATCAGTTTCAGAAACAGATCGGTGATGTCAAGGAGAATAAGTCTATTTACTATACAGTCTATGGTATTGTCACATGATAATCAAACAAAATCGGTGAATATTTGGGGGTAATTTTATCGTATTTAATCAGTGTATTGACCAATAAAGTCGCAAACAGTCAAGGCCAACACTGCTACTCTACATGTGTATGGCCCAACTCCAAGGGTGTTTGAATTTCTGAAGTCTGGCACTCGTGTTGAGTGCTTATTGTTCTCAGTTTCAGCATCCTGGGGCCTCAGAGCGGAGAAAAAAAAAGCCTGGCATGTCTCTGTGCAGATTTGCATGTAGAGGGTTCCTGGATATGTGACCCCACCCACCCCATCGATTCCCCGTGCATACCCACACATACACTACAACCACCCCCTGCGATTGGGGAGCCGCATTGTCGAAACAGCTGCCAAGGGAACAGCTTGTCAGAGAGAGAAAGTGAGGGAGGGGAGAGAAAGGGGGACGCTGGGGGGGAGGGAAGGTAATCAGCTTTTGGAAAAATACAGCCTCTCCATCCCCTGCCAAGAGTTAGTTTGTGTTGTGGCTTTTTTTTTTTTTTTTCCGGGGCCCTGGCACCGCTGCTCCTGCCACCCACCCCTCTCCCGCGGTTAATTCAACAATGGGGGGTTTAGGTCGTAAACTGACAAAAACAACAACCGACAGAATGGGTGTTTTGAAGTGTGTCACTTTTGGTGTGTGTGTGTCTATTCTGCTCTGTGAGAGCTGAAAATCTTGGTAGTTTCAGCCTTATGCTCATTTGCGGGTGACAGTCAGACGTCTGTAAAGACACAGAAAAAAGGCATCTTGTTGTGATACCGCAGCAAGTATCCATAAGTGAACAATCGTCCTTTTCTTTTGGCAATCTGCCTTCTCGCAATATTGTGGCATGTTTCCCTGTTCTCCCACACACTCATTCTCAGGAACAAATCTGTTCCCATCACAACTGACTGAGTAAAGCCATTGTACCAGTGCAGCACCAGTTGAGCAGACGTAACAAGCTTATGCATGGTGGATCCAGTTTGACACACGCCACGTGCCGTCGACGGGAGGGTGAATAAACAGGAGCGTCCTCCTGTCTGCTAATAATGCTCGTCAGCTCCAGAGAAAGTGACAGGTTCAACAGTGTTCCTGGTTAACACAACAGCCTATGAATAACCTCATCTCATAAAACATATGGCCCTTCCATCAAATGTGCTGCAAACAAGGCGGCACGTGTGAATTAAGGTGTCAATCAAACAGGAGTTAATGGCAGAAAAGCTTTTGTGTAGCCTTGAAAATGAGCGGCTTTGCTCCCCGAAGAACTGATTTTACCATAACACCTCATTGTATGTTCCATTAAGTGGGTAAACCCTCATGTTTGCATGACAAAGACTGCACATTGCCAATATATATACTACAGTCAAGATGTTCAGCCAGCAGCATGAGAACCAGTTAAACATGTTTGACTGAATAAGCCAAGAGCCAGTGCTCACTGATGCAACATCAATTAGGCTTAAGCGAAGGGTCGATTAGTCTTCAAAAGGATGGAGAGGCTGCGCTGCAAGTCATGTGAACCTGCTGCTTTTTCTCCAGCTATAGGAAAGAGACAGGAATAAGGGAAGTTGTCTGTTTACATGCTTCTTTGGATGTATACAAGCATCCTCTGTCAGACTTTTAATCACTCTGGAACCTTTGGAGATGCGGTACAGCAGCAGGGGGAATAGCTTTCACTGTTTTGCTGTTTAGGGAGGCAGGGGAGGTTGTGAAAGAGGAAGGAAGAGAGGAAGAGATATGATTCAGAAGCTCCGCTGGCTACTATTCACCCTGCTCCTTTTCTCCATTTCCCTCTCTTCCTCTTCTCTCTTTGCACTCTACAAAGGTATGTTTAATACATAAGGGGCTAATTGCTATCACAGCTGCAGCTCCATCGTCTGTCTGTCTGGGTTTTGCACTTAGTGCTCCTCCACTCGAACTCAGCAGTGAGGAGAGAGGCCACAGTAATGGGCCTCAGCCTCAGGACATTACCCTTACTTATTCTCATTCATTTTCTCTGTTTTCTGGTTTTACCCTTGCTTCAAAAATCCTTCATCCCTCTGTCCTTTTCTTTTTGGCCTTGGAGGTGTTGGTGAGAGTGATACGTAATCGGTCTCAACCTTATTCAAAGGTATCTTACAAGAATTTAAAAGCAGTCCACCAACTTGAAATAAACGTGTTCTTTAACCTTGTTCCTGTGGTGTGTTTAGATTCAGATGCTCACATTTTTACACATTTGAAGAACACAAGTTGTCCTTTGCTACAATATCAGCCTTCATCTTTTATCAGACTTGGTATTTTCCTTAATAAATGCTTACATTGGATCACAAATTATGAGAGAATTCAAAAGCTTTTGTAACATGAAATACTAAAATTTTCAATCCTTGAATGACTTGTGGAGGGGCTTCCAGGCTCCTGTTGGACATTACAGATTGAGATATGATTTGTGGTAAATTGTTTCACAGAACAATATGATACAATAAAATGTGTTAATGATGATGACTCAGTTTGGTTATGATATAAAAGGATACAATATGACATTACATGACACGACAATACAACATGATATGAATATGATATAAGTACCATACACTACAGTGTGATACAGAATATTACTATACAACAATTACAGCGACAAATGAAATTCATTACAATATCATGTGCATGCATTGAAAAACAATGTGATGCGACCCAAAACTGATATGCTGTGATAAAAATTGAGTTGTTTGGAAGCAGCATGATACAGTATGTTAGTTCAAGATCAAATAATGCAAGGCTTGACACAATATAATGTGATACGATGCTGCACAATGCAATAAGTACAATATGACAGAATATGATACCTTGTGATACAATGTCATGGGATACGTGTGTACTGGAAATCAATTACACGCCAAGCCAAAAAAAGCTGTTTTCACTGCAGAAATGAAGATGTTTTTAGCCTGGTACAAAAGATGTCTCCCGTCTGAACAGCTTATTTCGCTAGCTGCACACACTAAAGAGGGGTGCATTTTTTTTTCTAACAGTTTAGAAGATATTAAGAATGAAAGTTCGCCCACTCGCAGCTCAGCTGGCTAACAGGTGGATGCCTATAGCTGTCAGTGCGGGGGCTCAAAAACTTCTTCATTTCTAAAATGGCCCCTATTGAAAATTTTAATTAAGAACTCAGTTTCAGTGACGTCACGAGGACTACGACCATTTATTGTACAGTCTGTGGATATGATATGGCCCCACCTAAAACTATATGACACATTATGAAGCAATAAATTTCAAGTAGATTTCTTACAGCATTGTAAAGTACAGTATGTCAAGATCAGAGTGTCATAGTAGCATGGGATACAATATGATAGGATAATTTATCATGCTTTAAGAAGTAACAAAATGACAAAGCAATGTAATTTGATACATAATGTAATGATACAATTTGAAGTGATCTATTAAATTGTCCCTTGAGTGAAAAAAGCTTTGGACCTGATGCTCTTCACTCTTTAGTTGCCTCCACGACATTATTAATATATGAACACATTAAAAAAAAATGAGTAGAGTTTAAAATGCAAACTACTAGCACCAACTCATTCATAAGTATTTCTTTTAAAAAACAGTGTTTCTTTACCCCAGCCTTTAAAGTTTACCCCCATCTTACCCAGACTGGCTAACTCAACCTGTGCTGCTGAACTGTCCTTCCTTCTGCCCTGTTTCTCACTACCCTGACTGCTCTCACCTCCTCCGAACACTGTCTTGTTCTTTTTCACTTGCTCTCACGCTCTTGGGTTTTTTTTTTTATTCCACTGCATTAATGGATGCAAATGGAGGCGTGTGCGGGGGAAAGGAGCTGACATTTATGCCTCTGATTAGAACATGCAGCCCCAACGCTTTGTAATTGATTGCAGTCGTGGACAGCACACACTCACCCATACTCTTTCTCCTAAAGGGCCCCAACCACTTTCTGCATGCTATTAAGGTGTGTTTGAGTGTGTGTGTGAGTGTGTGTGTGTGTGTGTGTGTGTGCGTGTCTCTTTCTTTCTAGTGTACAGACTTTCAAATGCTCTGATAGGCACATACGCATGCACACACACACACACACACACACACATTGTTGCTTCTACCGTTACGGTATACACACTCACACACACAGGCCTACATGGACCGCCTCACTGCATCTATTTGAATAAGAAGCTTTTAATGGTTGCTTGGTTAGACTTCAAGGCCAAGTCCTTGTTGAGAAGCTGAGCTAACCTGACTGAAGATGTTGATCCGCTTCCCATGGATCAATGGCCGGGCACGACCTGTGACCTGGGTTAATCCCAGAAGGGGTGTGAAGGGTCAGGGTGATGAGGTGATGTTTACGTGATGGGTCACAGAGTTAAAATCAGGAGGCAAACAGTGGGAAAGAAGTAGGAGTTCCAAGGTTGGAGACGGGGTGGGAAAATTAGAGGATGGGAAAACTAGGAAATGGTAAAGAGTAAAGAACAAGTGAAAAGACATAAAGAGAGATACAAGTGGAGGTTTAGTTTGTGAAGGAAGTGAAAAATTAGGTCATTGAGTGCTAATTAAATTTCATAGTTAATCAAGATTCATCAATACATTTACTTTCCATAATTTTAAATTTACAAACATGTTTTAAAACCCGTATTACCAATGGTAAGCAATCCTTTCGTAGTGCTGCTGTTTTTTGCCTGCTGTTGTGATTTAGTCCTGGGTGGCCAACCTGTGGCTCGCAAGCCACATGTGGCTTTTTGACTTTCGGTGTGTGGCTCTTTGATCCATTCATAAAAAAATATGTATAATTATGAGTAATGGTGTGCCAATCAATCTAAACTATATATAAATATATATGGATGCCAGCATTGGGATCAGTTGGGATTGATACTTAAGTTTCAGTTTCTCTTCTCTAGTATGAATTGAAAAACACACAAACACAGTAAATCTTGCTTTGAAAACTAGAAATGTATTGATTTTCATTTTGTGTCGTTTCGCTTATGTGTGAGAGGAAGTGTGTTTGTAAGACCACGTGTGTGACATGGCTCTCTGTAGTACCACGGTAACTTTTGTGGCTCTTGGTCCCTGACTGGTTGGCCACCCCTGATTTAGTTGCTCACTGACAGTCTGATGAGCTGCACCTGTATGCTTAGTTCATAGGTGGTTGCTTAAACTCAAAGGTGTATTGTGATATTTTTTTTTTGCTCAAAGTATTTTTATTGACATATTCAAATCATACATAGGAGTATACAGAAGAAATTACATGAACACAATACAACCCCCCCCCCCCCGCTCAACAGAGCCCCATCCCTACAACAGTATTACTGTACCGTTAGATAGTTAAATAATGATAATCTTATAAAGAGTTATTCTCGTACTTAAAAATATAAAAATAATTTAAGATAAAAGTCAGAAGATAAATAAATCAAATGGATAAATAAAAGTAAAATAAATACAATAACAGTCAAGATAATATGGAAGTATTCAGAGTATGATAAAAGGAAATAAAAATGGAAATAAAATAAAATAAATAAATAAATAAATAAAAAAATAAAAAAATACACATAAAAACAAATAAACAAAAATGCAACTTATATACACGGGCTATAAATAATTACAATATGGGATCTATTTTATAAATTTCAAATGTTGGTGTCATCTACTTTTTCTATGTATGTCAAAAAAGGTTGCCATATAGTATAAAACTTTTGGGCACACCCTCTTGTGGAGTAACGAATTTTCTCTAACACTAAATGATGTAAGAGGTCTTTAATCAACATTTTAAAGGTTGGCGGAAACTTCTCCTTCCACTTAAGGAGTATAAGTCGTCTGGCTAGAAGAGATATGAAGGCTATTGCATCCTTTGCTTGTCGACTAAGGTGCGTATCTTGTGGAATTACTCCAAATATTGCAGTGACAGCAGAGGGTTCTATGGGTATTTTTAGGACATCTGAAAGGGTTTTGAATACTGATCGCCAGAAACTATTTAATTTTGGACAAAACCAAAACATGTGTGCGAGGGTGGCTGATGCTTGCATACATCGGTCACACATAGGATTGACATTAGATGTGAACTTTGCTAATTTCACTTTCGACCAATGAAGGCGGTGTAAAACCTTGAACTGGATAACTGTATGCCGTAGGCATATTGAGGAAGAATGTACTCTTTTAAGGGCGTTATTCCAAATCTCATCAGAAAAGTCAATCCCCAAATCCTCCCTCCACTTATTCTTCAGCGATGTCAAGGATTCCAAGTTATATACAGTTAGTAAGGAGTAAATTGTTCCAATAATCCCTTTGGAGCATGGATTAAGTCTCAAAATTGAGTCCAAAAGAGAGCTAGGTGGCTGTGATGGAAAATAAGTGAACGATGTTGATACAAAATTGCGAAGCTGTAAGTATCTGAAAAAATGAGGACGGGGGATATTAAATTTCAGCATCAACTGATCAAAGGATATGAATGTATTATCAATAAATAAATCTTCTATTGTGGCAATCCCTCTCTTAATCCATTCGTCTCCCTCTCTTAATCCATTCGTCGTATTGTGATATTTTGACTCCTCTGGACACATAGTGCAAAGTGACTCATCAGCTGAGCCATCGCAGATGAGAATTCAGAAGCACAGTATTGTCATTATTTCCCTCACAGCAGCATCAGGAAGCAGGAAGACACTGCAAATACTTAACTACAGTATAGCAAAAGGAGCAAAAGCACAGGGCTTTTTGGAGGAAAACCACACATTTTGCTCTTTGCATTGATAGATTGCATTAAAGAGGGGATATTGTGCTTTTTTAATTAGTTTATACTGTCCCCCTGGTAGGCCTGGAGTAACTTTACATGATTTATAGATGAACAAAAAATCAGTTTTTCTCTAACTTGAGTTTTAGAAAACCCTCATTTCAGCCTCTGTCTGCAAGACTGCATTTGAGCTACTGTCTCTTTAAGGCTCCCTGCTCCACAAACCCCCTTCCCTCTGATTGGCCAGCTCTCTGGGGGCTTCCTGGGGGCAGAGCTATGGGCAGACCTAGGTGTTTGAGGCCCGTCCTTACAACATGTCATGAACAAGTTAGGAGCTTCTTATGCAGTGACCTCACTATGTCATCAAGTCCCGTGCAGATCTTGTGCTATGTGTTTTTTTTTCCTTGAACAGACCATTTTTGAGAAGTTAACAGACAGATTCAGGGATTCCTATGACGTATAAATTTGTAGCTGTTTAAAAATCTGCAAGCATGTAGAATTGACATCCAGTGTTGTTTCTTTATATTTATGTTTTTAACATGTGAAAGCAGAATACCCTCTCTTTAATTTTCTCTCTTTAATCTTCTCTCTATTGACAGATATTGATATAAAATGTGTTGAGTTAAAAAAACATCTTAGTTCAGAATGCTTAGAAATGTATCATATTATGACTTCAGTAAAATGATAATGCTCTTTACACTCATATCACAATGTCTAACTAAAATTAAAGTCATATTTCAGCAAAAGTTTAATGCTTATATTATAAAGTGATGCCTCTGAATGTTTTTGCTATGCCAGCTCACTCACATGGATCTTTGCAGGGCTTGCTTGCTAATGTTTGTATATGTACTCATGTGCAGGTGTGTGTGTGTGTGTGTGTGTGTGTGTGTGTGTGTGTGTGTGTGTGTGTGTGTGTGTGTGTCTGTGTGTTTGTGGGCGGAGCAGCAGGGAGAGTGTGGCAAGGTGCTGTACTCTAATTAGCATCATTCTCACAGGGAAGGCGATGTGTGTGGAGGGCCCATTAAACACATTACAGGGTAAACAGTGAGCCACTGCCCGGTTCTGCTGACTCGCATGCCTCTCCTGTAACACACACACCCACACACAGTCACACTCACACACACGTACTGTACACACAAAAACACAAACACCACTAAATTACTTTGGCCTGCCAACTTCATTACTCCATACTGTAGCTGGAGACATGCTGGAGACATGCAGACATGTAACTCCCCGTACATGACAGCCTATAAAATTATGAGGCAACAAGAACACAATGCAAAAATAAGAGTGGATTTCTTAATTTAAATGTTGGTCCAAAGTCTCTATGCCAACACAGCCTGCAGCATTTCAGTAGTATAGAGTCCTCCAAACAGTGAGAATATTTTAAGATATATATTTCACGCTTTTTCACTACTACAATTATTTTTCACATATGTAAAGGTGGGCGAGATAGGATCCATACACTCCATCCCTGCCTACAAACCCACACACAGATTTACGTATACACACTCAAAGGTGCACTATGACACACTTACACATGCACACACACAGGGGTTGAGCGGGGGTGTAAAATTATGCCGCGTTAGCTGGCATGCAGTGTTTGTGCTAATGAAGCTCTCTGTCCACAAAGGCTGATAACTTGCTGATGACTCGATACTTCTGCCAGAGAGGTCTGAAGCACAGTTTGAATACTGAAGCAGGTGTTGCTTGTGGTGGCTGTACCTCATTAGCAGAGGACGTCATTTTATTTGTGTGTATACTATTATTATTTTTTTAAGTCATAATGCAAGTTTACACCAGAGGACAATTGTGGAGACAAATCAATTATGGGTAAATTTCAGTGGCGCACTATAAACTCAATAAAAGACTGGAAATAAGCCAAAGTCAAGGGGAAAAAAGAGTTATTGGAAGCAAACAATAAATTTGAGCTTCTCCAAAGCAAAATAATCTTTTAAATACTGTAAACCTTATATTTAGCTAATTACATTAATTAATTTATTTATTTATGATTGACTCATGTGTTTTACATGACTATTTTTTTTTTTTGGCAAAGTCATGCAGAAGCTCTGACCTCATCCTTGGAATATCCAAATTTGTTTGTAGCATCTAGTCCAAAAGAAAGATTTCTGGCACAGGGATTTATGAATTAACACAGTCAAAGACTAATGTGTTTATTTTAATGTAGTTTATAATGAACAGGTTATTAAACATGACAGTAACATGGTTCTATCCATTAAAAGCCATTTGTTTGCCAACCTTGTTTGATTCCTTACTCACCTTTAGGGATGATTTATTACAATATTTAAAAAAAATCCTCTGACACTCTGAAAAAATATCACATCTAAGTGTGTTTTATCAAATTTTACTTCAAAATATTAAAGGCCTCAGTGTGTGATGTCAGATCCCATGACAGAGGGGAATATGTCAGTCAAAATGCTTTCTGGGTTAAATATTTTCTGTGAGTCCAAAACTTGAGGGTTAAGATCTAATGAGATGAGATTTTCTTGAAAAGAGCAGGAAAATAAGGATGAAGTGGTAAGAGGCGCCACTTCGAACCAAAACTGCTGTCCTCACAGGTGCTTTAATTCTGCTTAACAAAGAAAGACAAAGATTGTCAATAAATAATTTCTTAATATTATCAGGTCATGTGTAAGATTTCAACCACATTTGTTAAATCAGGTTTTTTCTGCTGCAATTTGAAATGATCCTTACTGACGACTTGAAATCTACAACACCATTCATTAGATTAAATACCATGACTGGGATGGATAGCAGGCAATGTGAAAGACTAATTTGAATCCCCTGTCTTAAGTTGAAATTGATATCCAGAGGAATATGCTAAGTCAACAACACAAGCTACAGGGATAATAAGAAGACCTCTCTCTGCCTTTTTAAGTCAGACTCAAACACAATCCTGGAAATTGTGGCCCTCATATAAAAAAAATACTATAGGAGCACTTTGGGGTCCATTATTTTGGACTCTCCAACATTCTTAACCCCCAACCTACTTCATTAAAAACTGACCTGCTTTACTACCAGAGCTTCACCCCTAGAACCTCTCTCCAGGCCCATTTATTTCTGTAACTGATAGAATGAGCAGCGTTAAAACTATTCAGTTCGGTTCAGGTTTAGAAAGCCGAGAGATGGAGATTAATTTCCCATGTCTGTGTATTTGCTGGTTCCGGTCTCTTATTCTCGTGAAAATAAGCCTCATACCAGCTTGTTTACTTCCACTTACCTCCTCTTCCTCTACCTGTCAGTGCTGGTGAGGGCTTGATGCTCGCCTTGTTTGTTACACATCTGCTTGTCATCCCATTACGGAGCTGATATACAAGTTGAGCCTGACCTTACAGCAGCAGTTTGTCATTTAGAAGTACATACACACTCTCACACAATCAAGAGACATCACACACCCACACAGGGGCATACACACCCCCTCCACGTCCCCTATCCAGCACAGGGAGCAGTAATTAGTCAGTGCCCCCAGGACTCTTCTGACAAGAGGAAAGGGCAGGGTGACATTTTTGGTCAGCAAAGAGGCGCAGCTCGTTGTGCTGCATACTTCACAAAATTACCGGAGGGGTTGAGAGTTCAATTCCCAGGGCCGGGTTTGTGCTGATAGAGCCTTCAACCTTTTTAAACAAGGCTATTGAAAACGATGACAGGCTGGAGTAAAAGGCCCCTTCGCTGTGTGTCCTTTGGGAAGCAGGCACCCCATCTTCTTTGTTTGGACTTAAACGGCCTCCTGAGACTTGTGCACCACCTAAGCACCATCAATAAATGATACATTCTCCACTTGAACGCTCAGATGCTTTTATAGCAATTATGTGACGAGTTATTCCGTCTTGATTTTGAAGACTGGGCCGTTTTGCTTTAGTGATACGTGTGCAGCAGGCCTACAGGCTCATCTAAAGAACAAAGGGGAATAAAAGAGAGTGGGATGCAGAGGCAGAGACGAATAGCAGTGACACAGACTCTGATGCAGAGAGAGACAGATGGTAAAGACCAATAAAGAGAGCTGCAGCCTCTTAATCTTATCTTAATTTTTCTCAGTAAATAAACAGAAACTTAATGGTTGCCGTTAGCTGGAATTACTGCTCTGTGTGAAATACAACCATCCTCCTTCTCTCTCTGGGCTCTGAGAGATTTAAACCCGCTCAACCTTGAACACCTTATTGCTTGGACGGTACTGCTGTGCCCACGAATTGCTAAGAACGGGTGTCACTTTGGATTTATTCTCATAACAGTTTTGATGGATGAGCCAAGATTATGACTAACTGGCTGCCCACAAGCTACGCGGTCCCATGACCTCATCATGGGCAGGCTGGCAGGGTCTAGGCTTCCTGTCATGCCCAACCAGTTAACGGGCCACAGTGCCCAATGCCATCTAACCAGGCCTTGCGGTACTGATCTGGTGGCTCACATGCTTTTACTCTTGGCTTTCCTTCTCCGTGTTTACTGTTTGTTTCACAAATTCTCTCTGATTGACAAAATGTGATGTCTGAAAGTTGGAGAAGGTTCAATTTCTGTGAGTGAATGACGGAGAGAATGGTTTTTACTTTGCCAACCAGCCATGATTAATGACCATGGCAAACATGGACAGCACAACAGGGAATCAAAGAATCTCATACCTGCAGAAACTGGGAATCAGATACACGAGAAAATCATTGCTACACTCTCAAAACCCATCCACAGGAAGCGCCTCAGGCATCCCAAATAACGAGACAGAATGTAAATAGTGGAAGCAAACCATTGAGAAGAAGCACTCTTTATTTTGATACTGGATATTGTATCAGAAATGATCAGATGTTGAACTTGCACTTCAATTTCTTTGATTGCAGTCATAGATTGCTGCAATCTCTTCATGCTTTACACCATTTGATATGAGGAATGTGTGTTAAACAAATAATGAAGGTGATTATTGTTGCGGGGCCACATTATGGGTATTAAATGTGTCTGTCAGACTGGGGCTGTTGCTCTGGTTAATGGCTACAGCAAAAATGCCATAAGGCTCTACTACCCAGATGTAAATAAACACAGACGACAGATAGTATCTCAAATTTGACCAAGATACGGAAGTAGAGTTGAACATAGACAATGTCTGTTTTCCAAACTGCCCACTCCACAGTACATGCTAATGTAGTGTGCTGTTGGCACTGCATACTGTCTACTGCTTTTGCAAGTAGTATGTAGTATGAAGTTTCAGAAGTCAGACCTACAGCTGATGATTCTTTTTTCTTTTCTTTTTTTTTCTACCTCTATTGAAAATATACAAAACAAACTATGGGCAGATTGTGACATTTCAGGTATTTTGCTAATCATACCACAGCAGGAACATCATATTTGAGTTTTAATCTTACACCAAAAGTTATATTGTTTATTTTACAAAATCTAGAAGGGATTGACTTTTTATTTTTATAGCTGATGGAAGAACCACTTTCATTTAATCCATATCCATATGGTTAAAAACAAGGTAATAATTGGTTTATATGGGCTCTAATGAATTTGGTTTTCTAACGTTAGTGTTGATGTATTGTGGTTATAGTGCTGACTCATTCCAGTAGATGGCGGTAATTTACCGAAACCTGCCATCCGCATTGACAAACAGCGTAAGCACCGTGCATTGTGGGAAACTGTATACCAAGCAGACTGGTTTGTTGCATACTGGGAAATTTTCCTGGATCAGTAGGACATTCAGGGATATTTGGCAAACTGCAGGTTTTTGACTACTACATACTTAATTTTGGCCAAAATAGTTGGCACTACTAGTGTAGTATGAGGTTTGGAAAACAGCCAATATTAGGTGGCATATAACAACTTGTCAGTGGAGTGTGTAACTGGCAATCACAACATTGTAGCTGTGAACATTCAAAGAGAACTTAAAGATTTTGGGGCTCTGTTTACCTTGTTAGTGCAAAATAAAGTTCTCAATACAAAAGTAGGAATTTAGTCTCTTCGAAACATCCCAAATTGATACAGTTGGGTCGCAAAAGATGTGTTCTTTGGTGATTTTTCCTCAGAGTTGTGTTATGTTTAGGTTTTCTCAACCAGAGATGCATCCAGTAGGACATCTTTCTAAATACCTTATCACCAGCTGTCATTTCTGCCAATGTTTACATTGACACAGTTTCGTCTCTGTTATGCCTCTGCAACAGCCCCCAATGCTGGACAGTTATCCCACCGTTACGTCTCTGTGCCGTCATAGCATGATGCAACAGGGGCACGAGCACGGAAATGACGTGTGGTTGTTTTTGGTCTTTGCCTTTCTCCAACCTTTACAGACTCTCACTGCCCCTTTTTTCAGAATGCCGTACCATAACAGCTGGGTAAGTATATTATCCCCTGCCCGGCATCACATCACATGGCAGGTTGGCCGGCTGACCTTGTCCTGCACTTCCTGGGATCCACACTGCAGCGCGGCTAATCCAGCTAGCGTGGCTGGCTGAGGAAACATCTGCTATTCTAATTACCAAAATGATGTATTTTAATCCCACTAACTCAACCCAAAAGTGGAAAGCAGTGATTATTTATATGCATGTGTGCATGTATATGTGCTTGCGTGAGTGCATTTCTCTGGACTCTTCCTTCCAAATAGAAATGTGGATGTGTGCCTGATCTCTCCGTAGCAGAACCCGCTAAGAGGCCGTCTAAAGCTGAATTTGATCTTCTAACTGGATCACAGTTAGACAAACACATGCGCCAATGACAGGCTCGGAAGTAGAGATTTAGAGCTGGCCTGTCTGTGGTGTCTCCCAGTGAAAATCTGGCTGGGCTACTTAAAGTGAACCCAGAGAGGAGTAAACACAGGGAAACCAGATGGTCACTGCTCTCAGCTCTGCCAGTGGCAGCCAGAAAATGATCTGTACAAGTAGGCAGGAAGGATTTACATACTGTTTCTGTCTGTCATTCTCGCCAGGAGTTATATGGAGATTCAATTTGAAAAAGTTCAGAGATCTCAGAATAAATCAGGGTTTTGAATTTTGGTAGCTTGTGTCTTAGACTGAAAAGAGGGTGATTATTTTCACTGTAATAAAATGTGAGATTTTCTTGTGAAACCAATATGAAATGGGGGAACTGTCACGGCTCCTGTTAGCCCTACTCTTCCTTTCACCTTGTAGCATCTTTAAAAGGCTGTGTTCCTTGTTTTCTCCAATTTGAGTTGAGACGCTTTCCAAGTCACAGTATGAGACCTGTGCTCGGAGTCCAGACGCCATTTTGGCTCTGGCAGTGGTCTATGTTTTTCATCCAGCGCTCTGTGACAGAGTGTAATCAAATCCTGGTCTCCTCCTCCTACACGGGACACCAGACATCTCCCTCCGACAGCCGCGGGAGATTTGTAGGCTCATCATGTTTTGGTCGAAGCAAGTTTTTCTATACACCCACAGCCAGAGAGGAGGCGAATTGGATGTGGAAAGGAGGGAGATGGTGTAGATGGTGTAGAAAACATATTAAATGCAACTCCCAGCAGTTTTTCTTATCCCCCTTGTTTAGTTTGGACAAATCCCAGAGTGGTTGCTACCTGCCACGGTGATAGATTTGCTGAGTTCCTCCGTCAGGTGAATCATCGAACAGCTTTGTGTGTGATGTTTCTGATTGCTTACATATCAAACTCTACATTTGTAATATTAGCCACAAAGCAGTGCACTGCTCAGTAATCCATGTTTAAACAGAGAAAATGTTGCATTTACTGTTGGGGTTGTAGAAAATGCCAAATAATCCAGCACAGGGGTGTTCCCAGAAGGTAGATGGTCTCCCTGGAAATATATTTAACCACACTGAGTGCACCCACATCAGCTGTGATTGGCTATCTGGCTAGTTTGGGGATTGCTTGTGTCCACATGCTAGGTCACAATAGTCATTTTAAACTGCTCCTTGTGCTTTATATTTGCTTCTATTCAATGAAAGTTTAGAATAAAACAAAAAAATTAAATAAAGACTCAGGAAGAGAGGAATTCATGTTTCCTCTGTATTCCTTTCAGTCGCCATCTGTAGCAGCTCTTCTTCTGTGTACTCCGGTTCATACAGGTATCCTTTTGGTTCCAAAGTGAATAGAACTTCATCGTCGCTGTCATAGTCACTCATTTTGAATTTCCTATGCTGCCTCACAATCCTTAGAGTACAAACAAAAGAATTACGATACTTGATCAAACTTACAGGCTACAACCAGCGCCCGAAGCATAGCTTGTTTACATTCCCTACAGCTGAAAGGAGGAGGGGGGACGGAGCGCACTAGCGCTGCGCGGAAGGATACATGACTAGTTAGTTAGGTCCGGATAAATGTTTATATTTCCGAAGACTTAATGCACTTAAAAAATATTTTATGTAGCGTGCTCTTAAACTGTGGTATTAATTTTTGATTTTAGTTCTTGTAGGCAGAGAAAATAGCCTTTGGATTTGGTACAGTATTTCCCTGTTAGCGCCTATTTCCTCGTCACCATCGATTACAGTTTGTGTCTTACTGAGGGAGAGGAGACACCTTTCTACTGTATCTAATGTCCTTAGTGGTCACATAGAGCTCATACAACCCCACTTCAAAAAAATTGGACTATCCCTATGCTTAAGTACAAAAATACAGGCATTCAAAGAATTCATCAAACAGAGATCCCTGTGATAACCATGAAATGAACAGTTCTTGACAGCCACACTCACCTGAGAAGAGAGCAAAAGATGTCGTAAATGGTGTAAACAAACATGACCTTCTTCAACTCTAGTTAAGTACTTTGGTAGACATGCATTTGTGGTACGCCACCACCCTTGCATTTGGAAATGGACGCCAGGCGTAGTGTCAAAAAATATAGAAGTCACACTAGTTGTCTTGTGAGCTTGCATGTCACGTTCATAATACAGCTTTAATGTTGAGCTATTTTCATTTGTTAGCTGACAATCAGGGTGTTTTTGCACTCAAGACGCTGAGTGCTAAAAATGCAGAGCTGCACCAGATTTATGAGAAAAATGGGCTCTGCCAGTGCAAAGAAAACATCTTAAGTCAACACAGATTCTGATGCAGCAAGTCACGAAACAATTCTGTGCCAATTTTCTGTAGAAAATGTTCTTTTGTTTGTTGTCTTTTCTCTTACTCTTGGAAATCAAGTTTTTAAGAATGGGGCGCTCTGCAAAAAAACAAAATCTTATCAAGTGTTTTTGCCTTATTTTAAGTGAAAATTATCTTGTTATACTTTATATGAGCCACATTCAACTGGTCATTCCGGAGAAATGTCTTGTTTTAAGTTGTTTAAAGACAAAAATTAGGTCTGAATTGCTTGTAACGATTAAAAAAAATCTGCCAATGAAACAAGAGAAATTTGTGCTAAAATTTGCTTGTAAGTAGAATAATGTCTTAATACAAGAAACTTTTCTCTTGTTACATTAGCAGATTATTTTTACTTGTTACAAGCAATTTAGACCTCATCTTTGTCTTTAAATCACTTGAAATAAGACATTTTTCTGGACTGATCAGGTGAATCTGGCTCACATTAAATATAAAAAGGCATTTCCCACAGAAAATAAGACAAAAACACTAGATACGATTTCATTTTTTTCCAGTGCATGGATGATTCCATTCAACCAAACTATTCACACATCATTTCCCCATTTGGGCCACCCCAGCTAAGAATACTGGACTTGCCCCTTGGCCAGCCTAAGAATAGCAGGAACTAATGCGTTTAATGGAGGAGGAATTACCCTCCAGTGATGCTGCGTTTTTCTTCTTTACTGTATGTTCTGTGAAACGCATATATGTCGTAGCAGCATTACACAGAACTAATCCATTCATATAACATCATGTTTTTCTGTGTGTATATGTGTGTGCATGTGTGTTTTCATGTGCTTTGAGTGTGTTTGTAGAGCTGACTGGGTAAGTGTCGTTGCGTTTGAGAAAACAAACTTGGCCAGCACATCAAACGCGCTGTGTCATGTTGGAACAGCTTTACTCGGGGCACCGCTTGCTCTCTGTACTTCCCAGCATTTCAGCTTGTTTACAGCGGCACATGCCAGGCCTCCGCTCCTTTTGAAAAGCCTTCAGAATGTCCTTAACTCCCTCTGCCCCAAAGGGAAACTTCCACTTTTTCTCCTCCTGGGTACTCAGCCCTTCAGAAACACAAAAGAAGAAAATTGCCATTGCTTTGCTTCAGGTGGTACTCTGTCTGATTTCGGCTGTTTTTCCACTTCATGTTTTCTGCTTGTGTGTATGTGTGTGTGTGTGTGTGTGTGTGTGTGTGTGTGTGTGTGTGTGTGTGTGTGTGTGTGTGTGTGTGTGTGTGTGTGTGTGTGTGTGCAAAGGGAGCAGAGGATGAGGGGTGGCGAAAAGCAGTAGCTGAAATAGACTGAGCTTAAAATCAGATGTCAAGTCCCTGAGCGTTTGAGGAAGCATGCAGGAAGCTGAGAGTTTAAAGATACAGCTAGTCAGAAAAGACAACCAGGAGGAGTCACAAAAAAGAAACTGATGAATCCCTCAGAAGTAATTGAGCAAGTTTCAAAGAGTTGATTTCATCTCTACAAATCACAATTCCTGGTAAGATCACTATTTTGTGGTGAGCTGTTCCCCCTTGATACCAGCGCCCTCCAGACCTGTCAGGTTATCCAGGGCTTTTTCCAGGATGTATCCAGCAAGCCAGGGACCATGCTGGGGTCAAACCACCTCTGCTGGCACAGGAACTGTTACAACAGAGGGCTGAGAGTAAAGAGACTTTCAGGAGAAGTCATTATCTATGTGGAGGTCCTATCTAAAACTCTCCTGGGGGGGATTGGATGGTTGGAAAAGAGAGAGGCGTATTGCTTGGCTACATTTTGGGTTTGGAACGCTGAGCCAAACTGCTGACACAGGGCGTTTATTTTGTGTTCATTATTTTGCTCCTTTTTAATAAACTCGTAAACCTGTTTTCCCATAACTTTCATGCATATAAAACAGGGATTTGCAAATAAATTGATGCGAGGCCAGATGGAGGTATACCATTAAATGTGCTCTTATATACATCAGTACAAAGACATATTACTGCACAGAGTTAACAAGGTACTACAGTCCTCTGTTCTCTGACACACATGGTGTCAGGTTTAGGCTTCCCTCTTTCGAAGTGGGCTCCCCTCATCAGTGTCAGGACCAGCAGGGTGATGTTTGCAGAGTGGGAGTGAGTGATGATGAGGATAATGGAGGGGGACAGGGGAGGGAGGGCACATTTCCTCCCTCCTGCCCCCTGCTACCTGCATGCAGCAGAGAGGAGGGTCACACACAACAGTTAATGCCCCCCCCCACACACACACACACACACACACACACACACACACACACACAAACACAAACACAGGTGGCTTTGAACTTAAGGAAAACTGAGGACTACAACCAGTGTTGCCAGATTTAGTTCACTCAGCAACTTGCACCACATTACATTGTTGTTTACTGAGTGATACACAAAGTTTTATTGAATTAAAGTATAGACTGGTTTTACAAAGGGCCTAATTAAATGCATAATCAAATAGCCCTTTTTTAAAGAATGTAAAGATTTAGAAGATTTAGTATATAAATGTACCACCTGCTTTAGAGATGGTGTCTGAAAGATTTTCCTAAAAAGTAAAATGTCAACTTTTACACAAATAATCCTGCTCAATTGTCAATTCTGAGCCTCTATACATGAGTCTTAGTGTCTGTGTCTGCCTCGAACCCTCTCCTCTGCCTGTATGTTGATGTTTTTGTTGTATCTGAATGTTCCTGGGTGGAGAGTTAGCGTGGTTACATCAGCTAATCAGCGCCCAGTGCACAAGTGACTTTGCATGTTGATTAGCAAGTGGAAGAAGCTATCCAGAGAACCTGCTAACCAGGTATATGTCAAATACCCGTGAGTAGTTTGTGCTAACATACCAAGTCAGGTGCACAAACTAATTATGTCTTTTCCATGTAGAAACTTGATGCTGCAGGGGGTTTCTGGCCTAGTGAATGTGTTCACAGTCATGATTGGAGGCCTTGGGTGTGCGCTGCTGCTGGCACTGAGCCAAGGAGGAGGAGCCCAGCATGAATTTGCGTTAACTAAAAAGTAAAGACAATCCCTTTGGACCCTACCTTTGATGTAACCCCTGCTCACAAGAGACCAAAAATTAACCCTGCGTGAGAGTGGACATGACAATTTTCTATCAAGTGGATTAGAGTAAGAACCAACAATAAACAAAGCCACATGGTTGCTGTTTTTGTCTAACAGCAGTGGTCTGGTTTACATTTAACCTCGAAAGAAGGGAAAAACAACACCAACAGCCTGACAGTTCAAGTCTATATTGAAGTATGATAAAAAGCAACAACCTCTTGTGTCAGCGCAGACCACAAATACTCTTAATTTCCCTCACCCAAACCAGCTCTGTCCAAAATAATAAGTCCTCATTGGAATGCTGTCAATGTGTTCCTTCTTAACAACCTGTAATTACTTTGTTGCCTCGTAAGAGTTGTTCACCATGTTTTGTATTCTTCTCGTATCTGCTATAATACCTGAACATATGCACATATAAAGTACTTCTTGCAGACCACACTTTTACACACAAATGCATACACAGATTGGCATGCATGTTGCACCTTCTCTGGTAATCCCAAACAGCCTCGTTTTATCTCAAACAGCTTCCAGGTGCGTTCAGTTTGCAAACAGAACACACACAAGCACACACACGTCATCTGAGGGACAACAAAAAGAAGATCCCCCCTCCCATAACAAGCCATTTCTGCGTGTAATCCTCACCATATCTGACAGGAAGATCCGATTGTCATGAACAGCAAAAAACTCAAGCCTCTTTCATGGATGTCTAATGATGTTTTATCACGCTCTCAGCATCATGTTCACATTTTCCTGCATGTTTAAAAAAAGATTTTTGAAAAAAAGCACTCCACAATACTTGTGTCACTTAAAGGGGCGATTGATATGCCGGCTCCCGCCTTCCCCCTCTGTCTCTCTTCCTCTCTTCTCCTCATTGCTCCTTCTCTTTTCAAGATCTTACATTTTCACTTAAGTCCCCTTCTCTCTGTTATCATTCCACCAGAGGCTCTCAAAAGCAGCTTTGATATTGAAAGTAGGCCCGGCATGAAAGGCAAGGGTTTAGGGGAATGTAAATGCTGGGGGTCTTTTTTAAAGGAAGAGATCTTCCAGTTAACGAACACCTCACGCTTAGGCACTTTCTGCACTGCTGACTTCTTTTTGCTTTCTTTCTTTCTTTCTTTCTTTCTTTCTTTCTTTCTTTACAAGTGACAAAGTTGTGATGAAAAATGGATGTGTGGCTCTCTTTCCAGTCATTTGCATGGATTTGGGTCAATATCGAATTTATGATGAAACATTGTGACAGAGGCAAAAACTATAACAAATTTCATTTTAAGATAATTGACAAGTGTTTGTTTATTCCAGGTTAGCAAATATAGATTCGAAACAGCTTTATAAACCAACTGTTTACAGTAAAGCTTTTTAGTTTGTGGCATTTTTGACCTGCTTTGGGGTTAAGGGTGGTGAAAAAGAGAGAAAGACACAAAGGCCAGAAATTCAACCAGCTTCACTGCAAGGGAAGGACTATAGCCTCGGTACATGGGGCGCCTAAAGCGCTAGGCCTATGGTCTTCTGTATTTCAGTAACTTTTCCCAAAATACTTCAATTGACAAGCTAATATGAGACTGTTACAGCTACAAGACTAACCCAGTATGTATTTATTCTTAATGTTTGACTTTAACTCACAGGTAAATGTCAACATAACACACACAGCTGGAAATAAAAACAAGAAAAACAAAACTGAATAAATCAGTGAGGGATAAAAATCTAAATTTACAAGACTCTTTTTAGATTAACTAGCCAGGATCAAGCTTGCATTGTTGCAAACTTTGGCTTGCTAACTTGTAAAGAGGCAATTTGAAGTCCAAAATTGTGCTGGACACCAGCAAAAAAAGGGGCTAGGATAGCTCTAACAAGGGCTAACTTAAGCTTTCTAGCTTGTAACCTTTTAAGGTGACAAAATTGACAAAATAAGACTCTGGACCACTGAAACACAGACCAGGGAGGTTTAAAAAAATAGTAAAACTGGGGGGAAACACCACTAAACAAAGGAGTTTGAAATTAAAAACAGTTGCAGATACCATACATAAGAGAAGCTAGCTAGAATGAAGGCTAACCTAATCTTGCTAGCTTATTGAAAGCGTTTAATTTAAGTAAAAAGAAAAACATTTGATCAATTTGTGATGCATACCGAGTGATATAATCAGGGTACATTTAACATGCTACTTTGTAACTTTTACTGGCTTTAGTATATGGAGTATATGTAGTCGGTTAGTCTTCATTCTAGCAAGCTCTTCCTATGTATAGTATCTGCAACTGTTTTTAACTTTCTCTGCTTAATGTAGGTTTGAAGGGAAACTGAAAATGAATCCAGATTTTCTTGTCCCATCCAGGCAGCCAGCAGCTCCCTGTCATAGTTACAGTCTTATCATGAATCAGATTGACGTAACAGGAGTCAAAGTCTAATGTACTTGTCAGCATGTGCTGTCCCAGCGCATCTGTGATGGCATCCTGCTCAGAATCCTGCTGTGAGCTGCTGTCGGAGCAAAGAGACGGCATCCTGTGGCTATCCCACCATCTCATCCTTTCTCTCTCTTTCTCTTTTGCTCTCTGAGTCTCCTCTGCACCCTGCCAACGCATCACATTCTCCTATCTGGGCTTCCCTCCTGGGTCTTATAGTGCTACTTCAGCTCTCTGCCATCCCTGCCAAGTGCTGCTGCCCACAACAAGCACACTCCACCAGTTTGTCCCAGTCTGCCCTCGTGCTACTTCACACTTTTGTGTATTTTTTAAGGACATGAAAACAGAAAAGTAAAAAAAAAAAAGAAAAAGAAAACATGAGCGGGGGAAGAAAAAAATACAGTTTTTTCCTGCACACCCCCGTACATGGCCTTCTTCAAATAGCTCCGCTCCTCACTAATGAGTCCCTGGAGGGTTGTACCCCACGATCGCTCTCTTCAGACGCCATTACAGCCAGTGTTGCTTCAAAGAGTTGGTTGAAACCATTACCATAACTGGGGACCACTACCTGCTTGGATAGCTTTAGACATTAGCAAAACCTGCAGTTTGCTAATGGGACTGAATGTACTTAACTCTGGAGCAGGAGTCACGGGAGCTTCGGAAGTTCATGTCCTGGAGTCTGGTCTTCTTTTGTCTGAGATATTTGCTTTGATGTCTCACTTGGTGTAGATTTATAGAAGTACATTGTTAAGTAGTGTTTACTTTCTGCTCCTCTGCTCTGTTCTACTTAATTCTTCTTCATTTTTCAACCCTGTTATCAGCCCCTGCCCTATGAAGGTCAACGCTCCTGAAGCAGATAATTCTTTGGCTAATTAAAAACTCATCATCTCCTTGATGAAAGGATAATATGATGAAGAATATATATTTATATATATATAAACTATGATAACTCGTTGTAAAACTCTGTGACAGGATGATGGTTCTGCTAATTTGCAAGTATCCTCTGCTAGCTTGCATGACGTGCAAAAGCAAATGTCAAGTTAATGCAGCAGTTCACCCGACGAGAAGGCTAAATTAATGCCAGGCAGCGACGTGGAAGTCCCAGTGGTAGCTGTCTCTCTGCCAGACCTGCTGAGCTTTTTCCTTCCAGGATGGCTGAGGAGGGTATGAGGGTTCTGATACCCCTGCTGTCACCCGCTCACATCCTGCTGTATCTGGCAGGTGTTGGACCCACGGGTGCGCTGGCTGCACTCGTCTGGTTTGAGAGCCCTGCAGGAGCTGTCAGTCTGCAGGGCTACATCACTGCTCTTTTTCCCTCCACAGAACTGATGTCGACCTGAAAGTTGTGCCACACACAGCGTTGAACTGTATTACACTGAGCTCTCCCTCCACTGAGCTCTCCTTCCACTGCCTGTCAGAGTCGACATTCTACCTTTCTTTGCAATCAAAGGCGCTCATCTGAGGTCCTTAAAAGTCAAACTGATCCTAGCGACGTTAATTATCACAAACAAAAATAACCCTACTCTCCTGAATCCCTGAAAATTTGAACCATTCAATAATGTACCTGTTGAAGGTTGTTGAACAGAAAACTATGAGTGATACAAGCACTTCACTTCAAAGACTGAAATGTAACTATAACACATGAAAGACCTGAATGGAAAAAAGCTACTTTTCTGTTCAAACAAGACTTCACAGACACATTAGCAGAAGTATGAGGCTGTTGGGAACTGCAGTGTTTTGATATAACAGACTAATACTGGAAAAATTGTAACATTGCCTCACATGCTCAAATAAAACAATCGACATTTTGAAATCTATCGCGTAAAATTCAGATAACTAGACAGTGATCACTACTTAAATGAGATATAGTGATGATGTAGGGTTCAGTCAGAGCCTCTTATCAGAGCCTGGAATGTAATAACTGACCCAACATGTAACAGACGCGCTAAACCCCAAAACACTTTTGTTGCATTTTGGGTCAGTCATTACAAATTCTGGTTTTATTACTTTTTTTCAATTTTATTTTATTTTCGGGTCGTTGTTACATTTTGGTTCATAGTCACATTTTGGGCTCTAACACCCATCACATCAAATAAATGAATTATATCAATTCACTAAGCTAAATTTGGCACTATGGTTCTGTTATGGGGCCTCCCTGCCCTCCCACATTCCTATGTGGAATGCTATAACCATCAAGCAGAAGTATAAACAGGGGGGAATATTGCATGAGCACTATGAATTCAACAGAATTGGCACACAACTCTTTGTCCACATGGGGCAAAAAATGACACAAAACACAACCCGTCACAATAGCTTTAAGTTAAAAACCAACATTGGAATGCTGTCAATCTCTGAACACGCTAGTGCCTGTGGTTCAGGCTAATCTATTTGCCTATTTGGTTGAAAACTTTTAAAAAAAGGATCTATTCGGCCATCTTAGAAAGTCATGTGAAGTGAATGGACCACCTAAGTTGAGAAGACAGAAGTTTGTACCAAGTGTCACAAACCATAAATGTGACTTTGTTGTAGCTCCACAGAAAAAACAAAGGCATCCTTTTAAAGCTTCTGTGATGGGTTTGTATGTGGTTATAAAACTGTCTGAAACTGATTGTGAGGCTTTTATATATGCTATAAAAGTTAACCAGGGCATAACAATAGAATTTACTTTTGCTATGCAGTTGTTTTTTTAATGTGTGAAACTGTTGGTGAGGTGGCAGGTGCCAAGAAACACCTTGTTTTACATTTTTCAGGGCAAAAAAAAAAATCTTAATGTGTCAAATGCTTTCTTTGTACAGATTTTTTTTAAAGGAAGGAAGAAATTGAAAAGCCAGTAAATTTAAAGGAAAAAAGTACCAAAAACAAAAGTTCCTCACTCAGAACTCAGAACTCAGAGCTGAAAAAATCATGATGTTAAATTTAAGTAAGCTTGTACGGGAATCAATCCAAAAATAGTTTGAATACTCTGAATCAGTCTGATTTCAGCATGGCTGAAGAGCGCAGAAACTGAAACTGTGCTGCATATCAGTCAGTTTTGAGATCTACCACATAGTTCAGACTGGTACAGCCTTAGGTTGTGTGATATGTCAACATTGGTTTATCTCAGAGGACATTCCAGGTATAAATATGAACTTTATAAGAAGTAATGTGGGGAAGTTAGCTGCCCCTTGCACCATTTGCCGGATAGGTCACCAAGGATGCCTACGTTCAATTTGCCCAATCTGTCTTCGGCTATTTCAGGTCAGGTCGTTGACCGAAAACACCCATTTTTCAACTGCAGTTTGTGTATTTTCCACCATACAGAAGAAGCAATTTCCTTTACAGCTCAAGTGGCAGTTGTCTTTTGCCTCCTTGTTCAATTAGAGGGGAGGGGTACAGAGAGCTGGAGGGTTGCAGTAATACTTCTGGTCAAAATAAAAGCTTTTTGCAGAGACATCATGTCATCCATCTCCCAGTAAATGATACATCTTCCTCTTACAGCAGTCGGAATGACCTTGTTTGTGTGGCCCTGTTAGTAGCGAGGGAGACTGCGGGAGGGAGTCTGGAAATGAGTCTGGTCATTGTCTGGAGATGCAGGCAGGCAGAGACAGAAAGAGGGGGCTGTGGTCTCATCCTCGACCTGCTGCACTCATTCAGGGGGGCACTGTGACACCTTGCATCTGATCAGCCAGCCACTCATTAGACCTGACCTTGGATCACAGCGCTACAACACTGCATTGAATTTTTAAGGAAGACAAAAAAAACAACACAATAAACAGGCACACTGTTATTGCATGTGAGGGCGGAAGCAGTTGTTCCCCCCATAAACATTTTCTCAGAGAATTAAAGTTTGGGTTGGGAGGAAGATTAATATGGGGCGAAGTGGAGAGCGTGCCAGCAGAAAAAGCAGGCTAGTGGAATTTAATGAGTTTTGTGTGTCGGCTGGGGAGCCCCCTCGCGCCACGCTAATTACACTCTGTAACGAACTGAGATCTGGGGAGCATCGCAGGAAGACAAAGGCTCTGAACAGTCCGGCAGCAAGCAAGCAAGCAAGCAAGGGGCAGGCTAAACAAAAGAGCTGCATGCACACAATCCAAACCCACATGGACAGCTCCTCCGAATGTGAGAGACAGAGAGATGAAGGCATTACAGGTCTTCCAGCCCTCCTTGCTTACCACCCCCGTGTTAGGGGTAAT
The DNA here is from genome assembly GCF_033239565.1 of Halichoeres trimaculatus. Taxonomy (NCBI): domain Eukaryota; kingdom Metazoa; phylum Chordata; class Actinopteri; order Labriformes; family Labridae; genus Halichoeres; species Halichoeres trimaculatus. Next base: position 12,230,698 of record NW_027437192.1, read on the forward strand.
GAGATGTAGCTGGAGATAGAGAGATTGAGCCTGACAAAGGAGTGTCTCGATTAGGCTCGCCAGATGCGTCGCACAAACTCTGCTGGCAGAAAATGAGTCGTGAGAAGGTGGCAGGATTGTTGAAATAATTCAGTAAACCTCTGTCAATTGTGGGCAGTTCCAGTTCTTTAACTGGATAAACACAATTACAAAATCATTCTCAGTGCATCACAGTCAACACTGCCCCCTTTTAGTGTGGAGGGCAATTACAGTGTTTGGTGATGGAGTTCCCGCAGCAGGTGTGTCTCTTCCCTTCATTAAGCTGCCAGCGCCTGCAGGGAATCCAACACTCTTCCCACATATCAGCGGCCACACAGAGCACAAACAGCAAACAATCAGGCTGACTTTCAGCGGTGACTTTCAGCAGAATGAGCCTCCCTCTCTTTCCCTCCTTCTCCCCCTTTCTTTCTCCCTCTCGTACCGTCTCTTTCAACTTGGAAGGAGAATTTGCTTCTGGCTCAGTTTAAATGAAACTTGCCCTCTTACCGATGGATTCTAACCTTTAATATTCTGGCCCTTTGTTGGCAAGTGTGTATCCGACTTTCATCATGCAATATGTATCATTATCGCCCTGCGGCCCACTAAACCTCACTGTGAAATGTTTGTGCATTGCTGAAACCAAAGCTTAAACTTCTGTCGTTTAGGGAAGCTGGATTCCAACTTTGACTCATTACTGGATATAAATCATGCTCCTGTAATTTAAATGTTTTGCCAAACTCTTTTTATTGCCTTACCTGACATCATACCTCAAGTGCTGCCAACATACGACAGCATTCAGACTCCACCAGGCCTTGTAATTTGTTTGTGTTTACGACAAAATCAGCCAATTACGTTACAGCAAGAGCAGCCCGATGCGTGACTGCAGACTTCATCCACCCCATGCCTCCTTACAGGTTCATGCACCGTCCCCCAGCCGATTCTCCCGTGCGGAAAAGCCCCGTTGCCCTGTCTGCATTCCTTTTCAATTAAGCCAGCATCATCTGATTCCAATTACTCTAATTATAGCAGCCTGAGATGTGAGTGAGGGCAGAGACGTAGAGTTAAGGCAGCAAAAACATGCTGAACCTTCACACTAAGGAAAGCAGGAATTTAAGTGCAGCCGGGCAGCCTTAGGTCACTCTGATAGCAACAACAACAACAGTAACCAAGAACACAAAGCGCTTACAACATCTCTGAAACAGCTGCAAAGATTTCAGCTAACGCTTGCTGTGGTGGGTAATGGTGGGAACACACGATGGTGACAGACCATGTAATCACGCAATACACACTTAACAAGGTCAGGCTAATGGAAGGACACGGGTGCTGTTAATCACACTATGACGTGATGAACACTAATCCCCTTGGTTTGTCTTGTAAAAGGACATCGTGTAACAAATCCCCCCTCCCTGTCTGAAGTCATGTTTGACACCTGCAGGCCCCTGGCCTCTGATGTCATTACACATGATGACACAGCTCATATGCTTGAAAGCTGCAAATGCTTGGGGTCACTGGGATTGTTTCTCAGCTCACTGGCCAGGGCCTGCCAGGGTGCCCTATTTTTTTTGTTTGTTTTTAATTTTTTTGGAGGGCTTTCATACCTTTAATTGGATAGGAGAGAGGACAGTAGATAGTGGAGGAAACAGGGCAAGAGGCCACAAGCCGGACCCTATGGTGCACGACCCAAACCACCAGGCCATCTGCTATCCAGGGTGTCGTACATTTAAAGGGGCTGTGAGGAGTTTGACAGTGACCTTTAAAAAGTCTCCCATCTAGATATATGCCTGATAGTAATCCACACTTTAAAATTAGATTATCAGCGCCAATATCGCTGGTTACAGGTTATCCTAAATTGCTACTACTTAGCTTCCAGTTCAGGTCAACCAGGACTAGATTGATTTAAGGCAATTCTAGGTCTCTATGGCAACACCACACCGGCTGACGAAGTTTAGTAGTGACTGTTTTTTTTATTTGCTAATTTTGTAGTGATGGTGGACACTGGAGCCTAACTGTCAGACAGAGAAAGAACAGTAGCACAGAAGAAAGCTAAAGAGGAGAGTGATACAGCCTGTATCACGAACTGTATCACTCCATACCACAGGGGTTGTGATTAAGGTGTTTGTGATTAAGTCCATTCCATCCCACAGTCAGTAGTTACTCTGCAGTGGTCCGTTCAAACTTGAGAGTCTATCAATAAAATGAAGAGTGAGGTTATGTTAGCTCTGCTTGGTAGATGACTGGCAGGACACAGCTAACCAGGATTTACTAACGTTATACATTACGGACGTAACTGTACTGATAAGTCCCTTACCTCACCACGTTGTATCCAGAAAAAAGTTGTCTTGAACAAGCAAAATTTCTTGAGATCCGATCTTCATTTGATTCCAAAACAAACACACGCCTTGCTAAAAGTAATTCACGACAGTGTGCAGAGACTGCGGGCCACAATTAAAACAGATCCTCCTCAAAGCATCTTTAACAAAAGAATGACAACCATATTCTGTTGTCTCTCCAAAAACCTTTTTTTTCCAAGAAGGCCCCGAATCACGAAAAAGAATGGAACAAACCCAAATTTTTTTGTGTTTCTTAACTTTAGCAGAACCTAGCAGTTGCATCATATTCCCTGTACACTACCATGTGTGTGAGAAAAAACTCTGTGTTTACAAAGGCACACACTGATGTGGCACATTTTCTGTTGTCAAATCACGCTGACAGTCGTATTTAACAGCTGTGGCATCAAACAGGAAGATTTCATCACAATGCAGACACTACCAAATTAAGAGCTAATTAGACGCCAACTATAGAACACGATGAGCCAGCGCACTTTGTAGAAGTCTGATAAATAAAGTTTCCTGCTTTGGGTTGTTCATTGTGCAGTCTTGTGCAATGAGGCTTAGCATCTCTTCCTGGGGTGATGCTGTAGAGTTTTAAGTGTCTTTAGATCTCACAGAAAACCATTTAACATGCTGATAGAAGGGAGAAGCTCATGACCAGGGTTTGAATGAAACCAATGACCATTATGACAGCTTCAGAAAGATAAATGATAGCGGTATTATGGAAATGCTAAAACCTTTAGGGAGACACCCATGACAGTTAATTATCCGGAGACATAAAGAAGGAGTTGTCACCAGGCGACTGATGTTTATTCAAAGTCACCTCACATTTGATTTTTCCCTCTTTTACTTCTCCCAACCCGTAACAACCTCTGGGTAAGGTGACCCTCTTCCATCTTGCAAGGTGTTCATCTGTTCCTCTTTCTCTTTCTCTCCAGAGTGTAGGGTTCACCCACTCTGTCATGCTGTCATGTGGACACTGATGTCTCCGACTCTGCTGCCAAGACCCGTGACATCTGTCTAGACGCTTCTATGCTGTTGGCTTACAAACCAGGGACTCCCCCCTCCTGATTACCCAGCAGACATGTCTCATTCTCTCTTCCCATTCTGGCTCCTGTTATCCTTTGTTATCTCTCTCACACTAATCACTACGTTGCAGTGTTGTACAATCGTTCATAAGCTATTTGTTGGTGTCAACCTTTGCTTTGCTTGCAGGGCCAGTCTCAAAGCACATTTAAGGACACATAAAACCAGAAGCTTGTTATACATCTACCTTAAACCAACTAATGTGCCTTGACAAGCAGCTGTGAGAGTGTTGGCATTGTTAAGGTACCTGCTATTTTCCCTAAGATTTGGCTTTTGGATGCAAGTTTGCTCAGTCTATACACTGCTGATCTAATGTAAAGAGGAAAGAGCACCAGGTTTTACTCTTGCCCTAAACATCTTGGCACATTATCCTCTCCCTGCATCATTCCCTATGTTGCTTTACTATTGTATCAAAGCTCATCATATTTAATCAAAACAGTCAAAATAATAGGGGTCGGGGCACAGGTATAGCTTAAAGGTTAACTCAAACACGCATGAGCTCATTGTAATTATAGTCCGTGTGTGTTTGCACAGGTTCTGCTCTGTACTGTTCAGTCTCAGTTCTGGCGATCTGGAACCCTTCACAGCAGATACGCAAGAGCTGTGTTCCAGTTCAGGGTCTGCAGCCCACAAAGGCTTCAGCCTTCGGCGGACCCGGCCTTCGTAACCTGCGTAGACCGCAAAGGCCAAACTGAATTGAGACTGTCTTGACGGAGCATTTCCTATTTGTCACCCTTGACTTCACAACGCCCTAACCCATCAAGCTTTCATTACTTTTTAAACAAACGTAAGACAAAACCTCACATTCAAAACAGGATGTTTTTGGCTAATATTTCTTTAAATACTTTATTTTTTTTTAATGTTATGATTTTCTTTATTGATAGAGTGTAGAACCACCATGTACATCTTAGAGTTAAGCAACAATGTACATTTTTAACATCTGAACAACTGAACAAGTCCTAGGGGGAAAGTAGGAACAAAAAAGAAAAAAAGAAAGAGAAGTATAAAATGCAAGCTGTTGTAGTTTTAATTGTTATTTTAGATTACTGAATTGATTGAATGTACTGTTTGAACTCCTTGTAAATAAATAAATAAATAAATAAATAAACACTAAGCCTCCCCCAGAGAATTTACATTTATGAACATATAATTTTTCAATAAGAAGATTTATAAAGAAGAGCTGTTTTTCCTCATTATATCACTTACAAAGACTCCAAACAACACAGTCAAACAAAATTTAATTTTATGTTTTAAAAATACAATCACATAGTTGTTGCCAGAAATACTTCACAGCTGGATTAAACAGGTCTCCTTCTGGAATCGGCAGCTAAAAGGTGGCCCTTCTGTTGGCTGCATTTTTGAGGGGCCTTTGAAATGGGACTGCCTTTGACGCACTACTGTGAGGTAACTGGTCACCAAATTCACCCTTTGTAGGCTGCAGCCCCTAAATTGGGACACAGCCAAGACGTCCTTACAAAAACAAAAATCATCAGGCAGATTTGCAAAATAAAGCTCTCCCTGTTGATGCTTTTCACTTGACAGCAACATAATGAGAAACGCCAAACCTGGGGTCAAAGGGTTAGATGTTTTCAGAAGTCATTGACCACAACATGGATAAAGAGAAGCTCGTCATGGAGTTAGACACCATTGATTATTCAATTACAGAGGGGAATCCTTGGTCTCGTGACTTGGCTATCTGGGGAACCGACTGACCAAATATTGACCTGATGGAAGTCCGTCGTTAGTCCCCATAAGTTTCATTCCCACTCATGGCCTTATGCTGCATCCAACATCCTACTCTCTTAATTAAGGCAATCGAAGCCCCGCCTCCCAAAACAGAATTAAAAAAAAAAGTTTGCTATATGCTGAGACAACTGTTTTTCTATTTAGAAAATTTGATAATTGAGCAAATTTGGAGACTTAAAACATTCAAAACATTGCCAGAAATGTTCCAACATCTTGAAAAAAGCTGGTTTTTCTGGTACCCTGTTAAGTTTAACAGGTAAAAACTGACTCACAGAGTAATTAGGGAGTTTGGTTGGACAAAGGATTGATTATTTAGGCATGGCTTTTTTTAACAGAATATCTGACTATTAAAAACTATCAACCAGGTAACTTGGTGTTAAGTACCACATCTTTCGGACAAAAAAAAAAAAAAAAAAAAACCTGCAAACTTTTCTGAAATAAATCTTAAGATGAATGAATTCCCTTACATTTTTGAGTGACAATCCAAGTGCTATTTGTTTTTCTCTCTATAATGCATACATGTAGTAGTCTTTCCTGATAATCCTTCTTGGTAACATATCAGTGTAATACCACACCAGGGGGTGTTACAGTCCCATGTTTAATGCATCAATTCAGTATTTGTTCAGAATTAAAGGCACACCATGCCACCACTGCACTTTGGGGTTAACAGGCCTATTTACCTCATCCCATCTCCACCTGAGCGCCAATAAAAGCACTAGGGTAGCTGTTATTGTTTTTACTACGTTTTTATTACCACCCTTCTGGCTTTTTTCGCCTCTCTCACTCTCTCTGCGCTCCATGGTTTTACCAGCTTTCTGGTAAATGTTCAGGCTTCTCCTTGTACCCCCCCTTCTCTCTGTCCATCTCTTCCTTTATTGTGTCCCCTCCCTCCATTTCTGTCAGAAAGACGCCCATGGGTAGTTTCCCAAGTTTTCATAGACTGGCGTTGATTGAGCTGTTGAAGTTGGTGGGACACCCAGGGTGGGTCCTCAGCGGGCTTCCACTGTATCATTAGTGTCCATAACAAACACATTATCTCCAGCTGAACCGCCCTTCTCTCAGGCCATTTAGGGTGAGAATTAGACTGTAACAAGCAGCCGTCCAGTCTAAATAGGTCATCTGCTGCTAATGACGCTCTCATTGATATACACTCTGAGCAGGGCGGGTTTGAGCTTGGAAATTCAGTGTGTGTGTTTTTTGACGGGTCAACAGAATCACTTAACATCCCATATTACCACAGACTTTTTCTTCATTGGATAATGGAAGTATGTTGGGCATGGAAAAGCTTTTATTGCATGCACAGAGCTTTTGTGGATAGAGCTGTGTGATAACGGGAATTTCCCAGAACTGATTCTGGAGTGGCTGACCCAACATGACTTCAAAATTATATTTAATCATTCATTTAAGACCTTGTGAGGACTTTTTAGGTGGTCCTAGTCCAACTGACTGTAATATAAGGCTTCATTATGACCTAAAAGAGCAACTAAGGAGGAGACTATTTCTATATAATCACTTAAGTCAGGAACGGTTTTTGACATACATATAAATTTATATAAACACATACACAATTTGCGTGTCATAGCTTAGATTTGACAGTATTGGTCTGATCTGGGAGATCCCTTCCTTTCCATGTATCTGGGTGGAATGGACGCCATATCAGCTGTAGTATTTCTGGTGGCTATTTAGCTAGCCCTGTTAACAAAATTTAAGGAATTGTTGCTAACAATCCATTCTTGATTAAATACTTCAAATTGAGCAACAAATCTGCCTGACACAAAACCCTTTCAACAGTTAGATACTTAGATTTTCATCTGAATGCATAGGAAATGATCGATTTGACCTCTAAATTAAACCAAATGTAATAGAAGCTTTTCTGATTTCACTTTAAAGGAAAAGGGAAAGGGACCTGACAACTTAGTATTTCTACTTTTGTATCATGTTTTTTGGCAAAATTGAGAGCTCTGAATTGTGAGTATGTCCCAAAAAATAGATTTATATTTCATGTCCATTTTGCTTAAGCAAGACAGATAAATAGTGGTGATGCTATAAGACCAAGATTTGGAATTGTGATCATTTCAGTTTTTATGTTAAAAATGTAAACACAGCACTAAAAAGGAAATCCTGGCTTCAAAATCCACTGACTTACTCCAGAATCATTGAACATTTGGCACCCATACTCTGGGACATGTATCACCTCTTCTCACCAGGCGGTGATAGATGATGATTGCAGATGGGTTCTGAGATTATCATCAGCATAATAAGATTCTTGTTTAAAAGAAATGAAAGTTGACATCACATATGCACCACACATTAACACAACAACACGTGTAGTTAAGCCATGAAGGTTAAACTCATTCTTGTTTTTGCTAATTTAAACATGTAATCTTGTTGTTAATTCAGTCACAGCCATAATCTGTCAAGACCACTGCATCATAATGGCACTATTAATGCTGAAGTCCAGATGTAAATGTATGCATATTAACAAGGGCCCAGAGGCGGCTGTCAGCTCATGGACAAACAAAAGGGCTCCTGTGTTGAACAAAATGATGTAAATGTGTGTGATTGTGTGGTTGTTTGTCAACACTGTGGGGTGTTTTATTGTTTTTTCAAGGACACTTTTTACCATCTTATATGACAAAACTGCTCTTGACTGGACATGGCTGTGACTGCATTTACAGGAGTTCGATCTGTCCTTCACTTCTGTCAAACAACCTCCAACACAACATACTGTGGTGCTGTGATTATGCATACGTAACTACCAAGCGGGATGGGAGATTTATGAAAAATGATTTGGGAAAAACGGACTTAAATCAGGAATGATGAAAGGGTATTTTATATATGTATTCTTTTCCTCACTTTCAATCTATTTTTATTCAATAGCTGTTTCCTAGCAGCTCTAAATAACCTGTGTTTTGTTATGAAAGGGAAACTAATACCGCACATTACTGTTGTGTAATTGAAAATCATTGCATCAGTTCCACCACTGAACCTGATTGATGTCACATAAATGTTGATTTGTTCTGAGTGGCTTACTCCGCACAACACTTCCATTATTGCTTTTTTATTACTTTTCTTGTTGCTGTTTCCCATCGAGAAATAATTCTTTAATATATATTTCAATATTTCACTGCGCCTCTCTCGCCTCCGCCGTGTTGTTGTTTCTTTTTGCACAGATGTGACGGCGCTAAGGCGGGTGTACCTCTGCTGCAGTCAGACATATGATGCACGCCTCGCAGTGTAGTTTCACATGGCAGCCTTAGTGTTCCCCTGTGAGTGGTGGCACATTAAGGAATAACAAATGAGTCCATGACCCAGGGTAGTTATTCAGGGTGTGTTTGTGGAGCAGGAAAACAGCATATGCTATTTGCTTTGCAGTGGATTCATAAGTGAAAATTGCATTGTGGCTCCATTTGGAGAGCAGGTGATGGAGTGTGTGAGGAAACAAAGAGATTGTCACTCTCCTGGTTTGTGATGATGCTGAAAGGCTCACACATCCTGCCTGTCATCTTAACACTGAATCAAGCTGCCAACGCACTTTATGTGTTCGCTTTTTTCAACCCAACAGGAAAAGATCTGTGTTACTCTCTTACATTGTATGCGAGAGCTTGTGTGTTTTTGAGTGTTTGAGCGCTTCAAAAAAAAAAAAAAAAAAAACCTCTTTGATGCATGCTGAAGTGCATGCATGTGACTTTCTCTGACCAACCCAGTCTGCTGAACACATTTCCTCACACCCACACTCACATACTCTACACACACATATGCAGAGGAGACAGACAGGGGGCTGGGGTGGGGGCTTATGGACACAGCCTTTTTAAAGTCACTTAACATCCACAGCCATGGCTCATTTGACCCATGCACTGTGGAGTTAACATGCATGACGGTTTTATGATGCGGTGAACCCCGTCGGGGGCAGCTCTGGAGATCGCATATGGGGAAAATCTGAGAACAGCGTGCACTGAATGAGACTGGATACTAAATGGTTGCATGTTGGAGACACATGGGCCTTTTAAGGGTTGTTAAAGGTCACGCAGGGCACTCGGCAGGGCTCATAGGATCTTGGGAACAAAAAGCTTTATACCTATTTTTGAAAAAGATTCTCCAACAGCTATTGGGAGCATGGAGGAAACCATAGTTATGCTCTTTACATTGATTTATTACATTAAAACGGGGGTACTGTGTCTTTTTTAGGGTTTATACTGTCCCTCTGGTACCCCCTTATTGAATTTACATGAATTAAAGGTTAAAAAATAATCTCTATTTTCTCACAGTAATGTTTAAGAATAGCTGTATTTCAGCCTGTATTAAAAAACTTTAAATTCAGCTGCTGTCTCTTTAAGCCTCTTGACTCCACAAACCCCCTCCTCTCTGATTGGCCAGCCCTCTGGAGGCTTGTCTATCGTTAGTAAGTTGATCCTGTGCAGGGCCTCATGATTTCAGCAAGTCTTGAAGATCTTGCTTAAGATCTAGTGCTGCTTTTTAGAAAGGACAGTTTTGATGAGCTTACAGACAGATTCAGAGACAGCCAAGATGGGTTATCAGTGTTACTTTTTTTAATCTAACAGATTCCTCTGAAGAACATCACAATCATAAAATCATTAACTCAGAGCTCTTTGTTCCATGTTCACAACCTCTTTTAAGTCATTTGTACTGTTTTGTATTTCACACAACTTCTTTCATAATTCAAAAGTATCAATTATCATTCCTCCACGTACAGGCACTGACTCTGAAAGCTGAACCTTGCCTACTCCAACTGAATATCAAAGCCTCATACAGGCTAATTGCCATTTACAGCTGTTTCATGGTGTTGTGTGTTCTCAATCGTATCTTTCTGATTTCTCATAAAAGAAACGATCAGCTGACAAAAAAAAGAAAAGAAAAAAGTTAAAGCTCTCAATAATTATCCATAAAATACAGATTTTAGGTTTCCTTTATCCCCCCAAAATAGAAATCAGTCAAACAGCTGACATCAAACAGCACACCACCATTTCGTTTTAACAACCGCTCTCCTTTTCTTTAATCCCAGACCTTCACAAGCATCCACCTCCACATGATGTCAGCCAGGAGGAATTCAATCTCCGAAATTATATCATGAATGATGCATAAGACGGAAAAATGCATTTACCCCGGCGACAACACAATGAGCTGTTGTTGCAAACACCCTAATGGAAAAATACGAAGGTTAGGGCGATGAAAATGTATTATGAAACCGGAAAGACATCTGTGAATGTTGTCTACTCCTGAGCTGAAGGAGCCCGGCTGAGGACATAACCACGGCTTATGAGGAAATTCTTCAATATTTCCACAAAGGCAGGGAGAATCTGTGCTGAAGTCCTGAGGGGGCACAGCTCAACGCATCCTTTGCATGCGTGTGTGCGCTTACTTATACTATGCATGCATAAGGTTTGTCTCCTTTTGCTTGAGCATAGGGCTAAAGCGGGTGTGCCCGTCTTCCATGTTAATAATGAATTTTTGATATGAGCTCCACATGAAATTTTAATCTCTGGAATATTAGCTCACCGAGGGAGATACAAAATCAAATCAGGGGGTCGTGATTAAGCGGGTGAAGCGCACATCGACCCATTTAAATTCACATTAACCCGGCATCAAAATGTATGAGCCATGACATTGATGGCAGACATAATTTAGTGGTGTTGTGTCTTTTTTGCAAAGTGAAAATGTGATCCCTGCATCATAGATCTCTGAAAGAGGAAAATCACTGTTGATATGGAACAGAGTACTTCATTCGGTACAGAAATATGAAGCATAATGCTGTGAATATTCAATTCTCACATTTCTCTTTACAAACCTCCTGAATAAACAACCAAAACTGCATCTCTTATTAATCACTCGCTAATTAACAAGTGTTTCATGTGTAGTCAAGGCTTTGTGTGGTTTATTACTTGGATAAACACATCATTCAGGGACAGTTATTAAAAACACATGAATGAGCTGCACCATTGCACTGATGTTTTAACTCATTACAATAGATTTGAATCTGTTCTACAGCCTCCGAAACATCATCATAAAACCTGGTGAGTGTAAATTATTTTTTTTCACCAAAGAAGTTGGAAAGGCAATGAACTTACTACTCCTTTTTAAGTGAAATATCAAAAAAAAGGCACAGGTTTTGCTTTTGAGAAAAAATAGAGGCTTTTTTTTAAGAAGAAGAAGGTGTGTTTTTATGACATTTTAGTATAGATGATATACTGAATACAAGTGTAAAGGCTCTCTGGTTGGTTATGTGGTTAGTTGGTAGATTGGCTCTTGGTCAATCAGCAGACTAATTTTTGATTGGCTGTCTACCTGATTGGTTGGTTGACAACCAATCAGGTGGTTTCTAAACTGTTTAGTTGTTGATGATTGGTTATTGTTCCAGTGATTGGTTGATAGACCCATAGTGTGGCTGTTGGTGGGCTGGTTATTAGTTGTCTGGTAGGTTGGTTGGTTGATTGGTTGGTTAGTAAATCAGTTGGCTTTTAGTATTGTTGGTTGGTTGGTCATTTTCATGCTTGATGTCTTTCTTGATTTTTTTGCGAATTGGCTGGTTTGCAAATGTGTTGGCTGCTCAATTGTTTGTTTGTCAACTAGTTTTTGGTCCATTGGTTTTACTGTCTGCTGCTTAATTGGTTGGTTAGCAGTTGGCAGAGTGATTGATTGGTTATTGGTAGACATGTTTTTTGTCTTTGGTAGAGCGGTTATCGGCTGGTTGGTAGATTTAATTGTCTGTAAATTGGTAACTAGTCTGTTTTATTGTGTGGTTGGTTGGTATGCAGATTATCAGATTGATTAGATGGTTATTGGTGGACAGGTTGTTGGTTGTTTAGGAGATTGACAAGCTGTTTGGCTGTTTGTATGAATTGTTGGTTGGTTGGTAGATTGGTTGTATGAATTGACTTGAATGGTAGACTGGTTGGTTGGTTATCTTAGTTTTGTGATCGTGACACACCTACAGTCTACAAACCACATCAAAATAGAAAACCAAGAGTCTGACCTTCTGTGTCCTCTGCAAAGTAACCTGGGATTTACATACATACAACATCACATTTTTATTACACATGAAAGGCTCCACCAGCATTACCAGGCTTAACTCCTTTGTGGCACAGCCCTCACTGGGTTGTATACTGGGTGAATATTTCACCAGCTACACCAGCAGAGAGCATCCCAAGTCGGGAGAGTTGGTAAAACAAAGCCCCTCCGCTGTGTTAGCATACTCAAAGGCTCAATAATGTATCACCCACTTTTGTTCCTTGCACAGCATCTATCATCCCAGCATAATACAGAGCAGGCAGAAAGCCATTTTCCATAAGCAGTAATAGGACAAAGATTGACAGTGTGTGCATGGCTGTGAGCTGTGCGCATGTATGGGATGTGGTGCTGTGCATGAGCCCAGTGTGTGTAATTATGTGAGTGAATGAGCGTGGATCTTAAAACCAAACTAAACACCTCAGCGCCTCTGGGCTGCTAGGACACACTCAGTTGTCATTGGCTTGGATTGCACTCCTGGGGAGAATTCTGCAGCTGAATAATGTGATGTATTAAGCTGTGCTCTGCAGCAACGTATGGTAATTTGTAAGATTTTTATTTAATCAGGTAACATTGTATTCCAGCCAAATGGAACACCGCGTGAGCAAGGTGAGCCTCTAATCTTTTGCTCCCGAGCTTCATAGTCAGCTCTTTTATCTTTTCTATCTTATGAAAAATACGTTTTTTAATAAACTTTGGGCCCTGCGACAAAGTTTGAATTATTTTCAGTGTGAAAATGCAAAGGTTAATTAATGGGCACGAGCAACCATCTGTTGGTGAGTGGATGATTTTGTAGCAGCGATAAAGAAAGTACTGAATGTGGAGTACAGAAGATTCTTTCCTTTTGATGTCTTATTAGGTATCTGTTTAGTATCACTTAAAGGTGAAACCTACAACAACAACAGCTCTGTTTTGAGCACCACAATCTAACTGGCCTGAAGATACATTACAACAAGGTTACATGCTGCTGAGTCTCATGTTTTAAGCTGCCTGTTCAAACACAATATGCTAAGTGAATTGAAAATGGCTGCCCTGGATTGATGGCACACATACTGTTCACAGCTCTTTGTTTCCAACAGAAGGTTTGAATTAGGGATGTAGATTTCGTCAGATTCCCCGGTGAGCAGCAGAAGGACCTCACGCCCTACCAGCTTGTGTTTCGTCATCTTCCTTTTGTTCTTTAACACCCTCTTTTGTAGCTAAGTATGTCCACATTGGAATATGGAGACTGAGAGGTTGAGTGGCAGACTGAGAAACTCTTTAAAACATGTTTTTCCCTGTGCTCATGAAAACTTCTGTACAAATACAGGTTGTATAAATAAGCTGCTAAATGCTTTAAAGCCCCTTTGGGGTTTTTATTCTAAAAAAGCAAACAAGATCATCACCAACAAAAGTGATATCTTCTTTATATTCATTTCTAAAATCTAAAAAAACTGGTGGAGGATAGGTGTCAATCAAGATCCTGAGCTACCAAAACAGACCTTTTTTGAATGTTTTCATTACAAAGATTCCTAGCAAGTGTTTCTTTTTTTCTATTTTTCAAGGGTGTAATCTTTGTCCGTAAAAATCATGCCTCGCACATGTAGAGCACCCTGCACTGTCCACAGGGAGCGCCAAAATCAACACAAACTGTCCTACAGGAGCTTTAAAATATCCCTTCAATAACTGCAAGTTTAAACATATTGCCTGTCACAAGACAAATGTTTTCTTGCGCTCTTTCTGCACCTGTCCAACTGCATAGAAAAAAAAACTATTGTATGAGAATTGTATCGAAACCCCTGATTTGAACAACTTGTTAATGCTACAGAACTATCTGTTAAACTAGTTTGCTAAGGATACCAAATATCATATATTTTGATGTTTTTCATTGTGTTACATGTAAATTCAGTTGCAGTACCCATTGCAGATTGTGTTATCACCCAGTCTGCAAAGTAAACTCTTGGATCTGGATGTGGTTTGAAGTGGAGTGTCACTGAGGGGCTTGATACAGACAGAATGGCAGAGTGTTGAGAAAGCGTTTGAGGACAGCCTCTACAAAGAGAAAAGTAGAGTGATCCCACCATCCGCTCATCAGTGGCTGCAGAAAAATGTTGAGAAGCTCTCATCAAAGGGCAGTAAGTGGCCCGCCTGACTTCTCCTGCTGTTGTCTGACCAGCTGACTAGCCGGCTGACAGAATGATAGCTCCTTTGTAGTGCTACCTTTTTGTCTCTGAATTTTCTGGCTCCTCACAAATTAAACTCAAGTGTTTGAAGTGAGCTGATGCACTCATACGCTTCCCCCTCAATCCCCTCATGCCTTCCTTCCACTTGGTTGGCTTGCTTGTCTTTTGAATGCGTTTTGCAGACTCAGGCTCCCACAGCAAGATCTGAGCCCAACCTATATAAGAGCGCGAGAAAAGCTCCCTCTGGCATCTGCAAACATGTCAGCAACACATCCTTACAGCAGCGGCAACACAACAACCACTGCTTCCTTACAGTTTCCGGCAACCAGACAACATGGAACCCCATTGTCTTATGATTTAATTGTGCTGCTTCAGGCTGCTGGTTAGTCACAGAACAGGCCAGAGAGGCACACCCGAGGGGAGGATGAATTTTAAAGTGCAGTAACAAGGTTTGGCTTCTGCAGTCATATGCACACAGTACTATAGAGGGTGTACCAGTTTTTTGAGAAGCATCTGAAAGCTTTCATGTCTAGCTCTACTCACTAAAATAAGCTTAGTAGATGACAAAAAGAGGAAGGAGGGAAAGAAGATAAATAGTGTTCGAATACACAGCAACATCAGAGGTTGAGACTGACAACCAGAATGAAGGAACGAAAAGGAAAAAACATGTCTCCACCAAAAAAAATCCAATTCAATACAGATTGATTAAAAAAGCCAAGAACCTTTTGTATCAGATACTTGCAAAGTACCAAAAGGTTCCTCTATCCTGCCATTGTTTGTTTCTTGAAACAGGTCCATGAAGATCAGGGAAACTAGTCTCTTGGTATCCTAAAAGCTGCACCAGTATTAGGCAGCTTTATAAAAGTTATACCCATGCTCATGTAATTTTGATAAATAATGGATAAAATACCAAAGGTTTAAAGCCCCTGTGAGGAAATTTCAATTTGTGTTGTTTTGGTGCACCAGGGGTACTTTTTTTTTTTTTTTACTAAGATTTTGCTAAATGTAAATTGGTTTGGTGTAAAACTTTTATTTTAAAGGCTACTTCCCCTAGAAAGATGTTTTCTCATCTAGTCTCAAACCTACCCCCTTGCTTCTGATTAAAGGCAGTAAAATGAGGCTAAATGACCAGTCATGTTTCCCAGGGTCTTGTTTGCTTTTTTTGGCCATTATGTGGCATCACAATCAATTTTTGTTTTCAAAACCAGAGTCAAATTTCTCACAGTAGCTTTAATTAAAGTTCTTGCTTCTCTACCTATCTTCTAAATACAATATTAAACCATTTACAAATATTCAGCATTACGGTGCCTGTTCCTTCAAACGGTCCCATCCTTGGTATGGATGGGCAGTGATTTTCAAGTATTCATTCAGTCACTGACTTTAAAAATATCAAATACAGTTCATGCAACGATGGCTTCGTCCAATTCAGCAACACTCTTATTTTTGCTGGATGCTGTAGCTGTGACCCATCAACTTGATTAAAAAGCAGATCAAGCAGGACAGGAAGCTGTGCACTGAATCCACCTAAAAACAAAGAGTGACTTTCAAAATAAGACAACCAAGTCCAAACCAGATGGTATATAACTAGAGTACAACAACAAACTGACAAAATGAATAAGGCCAAGCCAGGAAAAGTCTTAGAATCATTTTTGAATACCGCTTTTGCCTAAAATACTCACCTAAAATCCTAAATTTTTTATTGGGAAAACTCAAAATTCCTTTTGAAAGTTCCTGGTCTTGAAAGACAGTTATTGCAGTGGAAATTCAGCCTTCTATGAGAAATGGAAGAGACACAGCTGTAGTGCTGAAGTGAAGAGAAGTATTACCAAACAGAGTAGACGGGCATAGAGAGGCTGTGAAGAGGTCAGCGGTGTGAAAGAAGGGATAGAAAAGACAAGAATCTGGAAGATACAGTTTGAGAAAAGTGTTGACAAGACAAAGAGGGCAGCCCTGAGCTTCAACATGGCTTTAGATGCAGTGCCTCCAGTCAAGACATACATCTATCTGTCTAACTTTTATCTCTTAAATGGATACAGCCCTGAGAGCCCCATAGGCAGGACGTGAGACATCTAACGTTTGACGTCTCTTTTTCCCTCAAGCTTTGTCAAAAGGCAACAAGGGCTTTCTTTAATGTGTTCAATCGGCCTGTCATGTCAGCTGTCTTCCTCTCCAGCTCCCCCTTTCTTGCCTTTTCACTCTTTCACCCCTCGCACCATGATCCATAACTCCTATTTCCTGTCCTATTTTTGATCCCTACCTTCTTCTCTTCCTACTGATTCCTTCCCCCTCTCTTCCTCCCGTAGCATAGTAATGTTCTCAGAAATTACAGTGAGGTAAACAGAGCAGGGTGTTGAAATGAAATAACAGCTACAGGGCTGTCAGCTCTAGCGAGGGGGCCATCCGTCAGTGGGAAATGACACGTCTGCCACCTCCCCTCCTACTCCTCCTCCTGTCATATACACACATACACACAAGCAGTAAGATTCCTCCTGTCCTCCTTGTGGCAAGGTGAAGGAATTATGCCCATCAAAGACCCCGCGCAGCCTGGAGCCTTTCCATTAGCGTGCTACAACACTGGTCAATGGCGAGGGGACACATTGGTCCGGGAAACATTCACATATTAGGCGCAGACTTATAGTATTTGATGGAACAAGCACACACGAATAATTACTGTGCGATAGGATGTATGTGCAGGTACACACACAGACCTCAATTACCGTTTCATTCATAGCCTGACAGCAGAGCGTGTGCGAAGGCTGACATTAAAGGAAATTAAATCTCCACGTGGAACGGGCCAACCCGTCTCACCTCCCGTCAAAGCGCTCCCATTTTCCACTCCTCCCCATATAACCTTCTCATGTGGGTATTTAGGGCTTTGTGGTGCGGAACGTCATCAAAGAGGAAAACTCATCCCGGCGTATAGACAAGGCCTCCCTGTGATAATCCCCAAGCAAACGTAGCCCGCCGCTATTAGCCGGCGCGCTCACACAAATTACCGCTTCACGTTCCGTCCTGCTCCTTTGACTGCATGTACCGTCACATGCTTACAGGCGAAAGTGCTTTCATTCAAAAGCACACACACACACACACACACGCTCACGTATAAACTCTGGTATCATTGGCTTAGCCCAGTGAGTGAGTCAGTCAGTCATCTCTTTGATCCAGACCTCCTGTCTGCGTTGGAATACGAAGCCTATTTGACATAATCCTGAAAAACATTGCCTCACTTAACGGGAGAAACTCAAAGGAAAGCACAGCTGCCTGGATACACACACCAAAGGGACTTAGCAGGAGAGTGACACGTGTACAGTAGATTTTTACGGGCAGATTTAATTAAGCCTCATTCACTGCCAAATCCTGTGTTATACAAACGTGTGTGAGCCTTTCCCTCACTTCCTTTCGAAATGAGACAAACCTGCAGCAGGAGGGAGGAGAGAAGGAGTTTAGTTTGCCCCCAGAAGTTAGGTAATTGAGCTGCGTTTTTTCCCCTTGCTTTCGACGTCTACTTTCTCCCAAAGGCTTTAATCAGATCAAACATGTCCTGTCAGATAAGACGGCTAATTAATCAGGGGAGGGACCCTTCTACTCCTCTGACAGACGGAGAGATGAAGGCAGGTGGAGGCACTTCCTCTCCTCCTCCTTAACCTCTTCTTCCGCCGTCAAACAGAAAGCAAAACAAGACAGGGAGAGACGGCGTTGCCTGTGGCGAACCGCAGAGAGTCGGTAAAGGTTCTCAAAGACGGTGTTTACATGCAGGCTTCTGCAACTGAAGTGTCTCAGCTAACCCCCCACAGAGGAGATGACAGACTTGTGGATTGAAGTTGCTGTTAACAGCTCTGCATATGTGCGTGTGAAATAGACTGAATATTCACTTTCCTCACCTTTTTTTTAGGCATTTATTTGAGGCCAAATCAAGTGAAGTCAAAGCAAAGTGGTGCTATTCACAGATCACAGAGCTCTGCGTGGTGCAGGAAAGAAAATATATTCTACTTGTCCTTGTGTTTTTTTCCTCTTCTCTTGTCTTGATGCTCGTTTTTAAGGTTTATGAGCCTGGAATTGACTAATCCAACCAACGCACACCTCACTCATAACTGGCAGCATCATTCATATCAATCTGTACACTTTTTATTGAATTTATCCTGCTAAACTGAAATTGCTGCTCAGAAAAAAACAGCACTCTGTCTTATCAAACATAATAGATCCAAACCATCAAAGGGATCATTGCCTTTCAAAGATCCTCCATGACATTATTGATCTAAACTGAGTGAAAATTTACCTATCTTATGAGATGTGCTGTGATTACATATGAGATTTTTGCTCCAGAAACACAGAAACGAGTGCGTGTACAGTGTATTACCAAGTGCCTTTGTAAGGGGGTTGTGTGTGAATGTATTCCTGGAGTTAGAAACCTTGGGAAACCTTTTATTTTTAGGTGAACAGAAACTTATAAACAGCACAAAATATTTTATCTGGTATATTTACATTCTTTGTACACATTAGTTACAAATAAAGCAAGAAATCTGAAAGTATAACTGCATGTTACAGTTGGAAAAAATAACTTTTTAATACCCATTGTCAATCCATAGTAAAATACACACTTACTTAATGACTAGTTTTCACACAAATATTTATTTCAAACTATTGACATGTCTTTAAAGTCCATATTTGCAAAGGGTTGCAAAGGGGTAGGAACTTTCTAGAAAATTAAAAAAAAATCCTGAAAATTTCTGTGGCTCACAAATTTTGGAAATTTTTAGAATTTTGTTGAAGTCAGCTTAATTTTTTTTTTTTTTAAATTCCTGGGATTTTTTTTTTTTTTTTTTTTTTTTGGGGGGGGGGGGGGGGGTGTTAATATCATCTTAATTTAAAAGTATTGCATTGGGCATGTTTGCATTAATGTCTGCTTATAACAAACCAAAAATGTTAAAAATTTATTCATTTCCAAAAATCCGAATGGAAAGTTTCTAAATTTGAAAATTTCTGGAATTTTGTAACCCTCATTTTGATCCCCACTTTCTGCCTTAGCTTCAAACATACCATGAAGAAACTAAATTGAGGGGTTCTTGAGTAATGGGTTTTACAGTAAGGGACTGAAAAAAAAAGTAGGACAGAAATCACATGGCTCTAATTTTGGACTGTTGACTTTAAAATAAAGTTTTTCTGAGGACAGAAGAAAGACAAAAACCAAACAAAGAAAGACAAATGTCTGCTTAAAGTGAGTTGGCTTGGTTACCTTGGCCTAATTTGTCTTGGATGATCACTGTGGCTCTCTATCTTTCATCCCCCCAAGCATTGTGGTTGTGAGTGATGGCTGGCCTCTGTCATGAGCATTCAGAGGGGAAAATCCCAGAAGATGAGACAGTCATACTTTTTCAGATGCACTTGAAGACAAAAACAAAGTGTTATATTTGGGTTACAATGGTGCTTGCAAATTAAATTACTCTAAATTTGAATAAAATGAGCACAATTCAGCTTTGGTCATTGGTAACATTTTCCACATAGTGTGCCTGGACACCAGTGGAATTTCCAATTGCCTTGTGTTTACATTGAACTGTGAGCTGAAAAGGATGTATAAAAATGTTGCACTGTTAGTATTTGCATCACTTTACAACTTCTCCAAAGCAGGGCTTCTGCTTTTGTCAGCAATAACTCTGTGTGTTCCTCGCTGCCTCTGGATGAAAGGTTCGGAGCTATAGATGTAAGATACAGAGAAGATTTAATGCACCAAAGCTGGTTACAGATCAGAATCTGGCTGTCTGCCTGATTAGGTAGTTTACTCCCAACCTAAGTGGGAGGCTGGATTGTTTGCAATGTAACAACACGGAAAAGGATATTCTAATATGAATCATAAACAATAGATAATTAGAGATAAGGATGACATAATGTACCATGATTGTTGATTGGAAGCCTGAGCAACTTGTGTAGAAGATAGATGGTTGATGTAAACGGTGGCTGCTGAGTGGCTCGGTGACTGATTGACCACTGGGACTGGCCTCCTGCTTCCAGCTGTTCTCCTGCAGAGCTCACAGGGCCCTCTGCTACCTCAGGCTCAGCCCACCACCAGCTGTGCAGCTTCACCTAGCTAGCAGCAGCCTCTGGGCACAACAGAGAAAATGCTGTTCTACAATACACACTACACATCCCTTCTCTCTGTCTTTTTCTCTCTCTTGATCTTTAATCTTAGCACTTAAAACTGAAGAAAGAGAAACACCCAGAGGACTCCATACAAGCCTTTTTAAATATGTACAATATGCAAAATGTTAATCTAGACTTGTACTATCATAGTTCTTTCCGCTCACGCAAATCCATAATGTAGCCCACACCCTCAGTTTCACACACATGCCCAGGGGCACAGTGAACTATTGATGCATCCTTATTACATGTGAGCACACGAAGCTGCGAGTCAATAAGGCCAAACGTCATGCAAGTTCACTTAGAGTTCGGTTTCACTTTGATGACTCAGGACGCAAAGCTGATCCATGTTTCATTGTTCTTCAGAGTCTTAGTTGATACATTATTTCTCCTCTTCTTTCCTTCTGGCGTTACAGCAACAGGAGCAGGACCCCACCAACCTGTACATCTCCAACCTGCCAGTGTCGATGGATGAGCAGGAGCTGGAGAACATGCTGAAGCCTCTGGGTCACGTGATCTCCACAAGGATACTGAGGGATGCCAACGGGGTCAGCAGAGGAGTCGGCTTTGCAAGGTGTGTGATTGGACTGATGTCATGGAGATGTCAATGACATAATTGATTTTTCCGCTATTGATTGCAACAGAGGTGTCCCTACACTTACACTTGACCATAATCACAGGACGGCCATTTTTCTGGTGACACCACGCTCAGGGTGGGAAACTCAAACGTTCCAGTTTCAAATGGTATATTGATGGTGTTTGTGGCACTTTCTCTTGTCTCCAATCCACTCAAAATGCTTTAAATGACGTCACATTCACCTATTCACACTGCTGCTCTTATCAGTAAGTTATTCCATTCAGATACTGATAGCACAGCATCAGGGCCAGTAAGGGGTAAAGTGTCTTGCTCAAGATGGGCACCGCCAGTAGTATGCTCACATATAGTCTTCCTAGTCTTCAACCATTACTTCAACACTTTACATGTCACCCTTTTACACACATGTGGACTTAACAAGTGCTTTGCAAATCAGTTAGCTCACATTTTAATGCACTTTGAGATAGTTATAGCCAGGAACAAGTGGAATCAGTTTACTTGCACTGCGATTGCTTCACCTTGTAGCTACAGCATGGCTGCTCAGTTTACTACGAAGTAACTCTAACATTCTGCAGACTCTTTTGCAAAAAGGAAATTTCTGTAAGATCAATCTTTAGTTTATACACAATGTAAATTCCTAATAGTGTTTGTCAAACTTACCAGATACCAGATACCAGATACTCAGCTCTATCTTACACTCTGATATACTGCATTTTCTGGACTACAAGTCACACTTTTTCATAGTTTGCCTGGTCCTGTGTCTTATAGTCAGGTGTAACTTACATATCCAATAAATGAGGTGCTGTGTTACCGGATACTTTTTATTGAAAAGATCACTTAATTTATACATGAGGACTATTAATGAGGAAATATCTCCATGGCCCCGACGGCATTGCAAGCTGATAGAGGCTCTACATCTCTGGCTCGGACAGCCTGACAGCTGTTCATCGCCTAAAACATGATTTAAACAAAGTTCACTCTCCTCTTCTTCGCTCACAGTTGTAGACACTTTCTTGGGATTTGAGTCACAAACTAGTGTCAAAACTCAGACTTTTTAAAAGTAAGAAAGCTGTTTAAGGCTCACGCTGCACCGATCTTACTGGCAACACTCACAGTAGAGCAGAGAAAGAGGGGGAGGGGTGGAGTGAGTGAAAGAAGTGTACATAGAGAAGAGAAACTGAAACTTAACTATGGCCACACGTAGGTACTGCAGGAAAAATATTTCAACCTCCAAACATATGGATATGTACTTATTGAAGTTTTGTATGAAAAGTTCTCTCTTGAAAATCTGCTAATATACCAAATTATTCAAAATTAGTATTCTAATAGTCCATTGCATCTTATATGTATTTTCTCTTCATGACACTTTTCTTTTACTGATGCAACCTATTCCGAGCTTCCACCTAGAACTCTGACAGAAAACCATACATTATTTTTAGAATAATTAATATAATAATCCTTATTATCTTACAAAAGGAGTGTAGGAATTTCTTTAAAAAAAAAATAACATTCATCCACTGTTGTTGTGAAAAAACAGAATGAGTTATCATGGTGCAAGATGAGAAATCCCCACTCATTCAGCAAGTGTTTTTTCCTTTTTTTTTCTTTCTTTCTAAAACCAAACAAGTCTCAAATTCACTTTAAATATTTCTCCAATCATTTCTTGAATAATTTTTCTGACATTGTGTTGCAGAATATTGCAGTACTTTGCTGCGCTGACACCTCCTACAGTCCTGATGTACATAAAGCAGCACATGCCCTGGTATACTTGACACTCCAATTACTGTGCGCATGCACACACTCACTCTGGACAGACACTTGTTAGATGAATCCTGCCTCCAGGCTGAGGCAACTTTGTAAGGTGATTTGTTTGGCAGTGTGTCTGCTGGTGGATAAGTTTGTTATTGTCCATGCCTGTGCACTAGTGTGTGTGTATATATGTGCATTCACACACATTCATGGACACCAGCAATTATCCGCTTGTCCTTTCAGAATATCCAGGGATGCTATATTTCCAGCAGCAAGCCTACCACTGAGCAGTTTATTTCTTTTTCTACTTATAAAAGTTTCCACTTCAGCTTGTTAATCCCCCAAAGTCATAAAGCGCTCTGTCCTTGTCCTCGGCAGCCTTCCACCCAGCTCTCATTCCTCTCCACACATGCCTCCTTGTTTACCCAGAGGAGGCCACTGACGGCCACACAACCGCCATCTTGCAGGGATTTTTCTTAATCACCTGCTCTGGCTCAACTCCTCTCCTATTCCCCGCTCTATTACTGAGGGTTACAGCAGGACAGGCGAGCGAAAACACACACACACACACACACACCCACATAGACAGTGTACCGGCTTTCACGCGTTCACACAAACACACACACATGCACAGGTAGGCAGCCTCCTGCAGACCAACAAGCAGAGCACAGCAACAACCTGCCACAAGCCACCTGTTCAAGCAGCCCCCGTGTGGGAGGAGGAGGAGGAGATGTGATGGAAAGGGAGAGTGAGACGACGGGGGCAGAAGAGAGAGGGACAGGAGTGTGAAACAAGTAAAAAGAACTAATCATAGAGGTTATTATGAAGAAGAGAGAGAAGGTGAGGGCGGCTTGAGACAGAGAAAGATTGACGCACTGAAAGTAAATCTCAGGAGTGGAAAAAGTGTGAGAAGAAGTGGTGATCTGTTGGAATGAAAATGAATAAAGACATAAAAGTGAAAGGTATGGAGGGTTATATTGTATCAGTTGATTTAAAAGAAAATGGAAAAGAGGAAGGAGATGCCAAAAAGACAGTCAGACAAAGAAGAATTGTGCTTTTATGATGTAGAGATGTTGCAGTCATGTCAACAGACGGATGGACGGACAGCTGTGGAGGGCTGGGCCATGAGGGGCATTAGAGAGAGTAAACTGAGCTAAGTGTTTGTGGGCCGATCCATTACTGTTATCAGAGCCCATTACTCCAACCCCAGCACTAATCATTGCAGACAGCAGCACCTGATGCCATTAACCAGCAGCACACAGAGAGCCTGCATCACTTCCCTTTACCTACCGCGCTGTTTCCCTTACCAACCGACACACAGACTGACTGCCTGGTTTGTTTCCCCAACAGCTGGTCTGCCTTATTTACTCGTCATTTACCTGCCTGTTTTCTGTCCACATACCTGTAGGAATAACTGAAGGAAAGATGGCATTAAATCGAAAAACACAGCGAACAATGAAGAACTGGAAAAGCACTCAGAGAGCGCAGACTTCAAACAAGCACATTGCGATTGTCATGCAACACTTTAGTCCTACTTTAATGTTATACTCCCCTTCAGCAGACTGTCTGCTACAATCTGGTGTTAGTTGCAGGTTTGTATGATAATTTGTTACCTGACAGTGTTGAAAATTATGATGACCCAGTACATATTTCATATTCCGTATCTTAGTATTGAGAATATTTCTCAGGATCTGGATCGTACTTTTACATCTGTCAGAAATTATTGTGACCTTGTCTTGTATTGTTTTGCAAAGCAATCCAACCATTTATCGTGGAGTTATATACACATATGGTGAAAACAGCACTATCTTACACTGATAAAAAATCCTTTTAAAAAGATCCTGGATCCAGACGGTGATCCGGATCATCTCCAAAATTAAATCACTTCTTCCTTATCCCATTTTGAACATTTCCTGAAAATGTCATCAAGATCCATTTATTACTTTTTGAGTTGTGTTGTTCACAGACAAACAGATAAACTCTCCCCAAAACATAACCTCCTTGGTCGAGGAAACCAGAGGTGAAATAACAACTGATGTATGTTGGAAAAGACATTTTTAAAGAGATATGGGGTCCGTTTTGGTTGCAGCAGAAATGCACCTCCAACCAAGTATCTGGTTCAGGGAGCCAGCAGTGGAGTTTGGGTACTCTTCCCATTGGCTCCACAGTCTAAAAACATGCTTGTTAGGTGAAATGGTCAATCTGAATGGTAAGTGTGAGTGTGGATGGCTGTCATATGGCAACTCTGCAACAGTTGGATGGTGTCCAAAATTTGTCAATTTGAAAATATCTTGACCAGGTCTTCACAAAACATGCTGAATTAATGACGTCATTATCAGCAGAAAGATCTCCCAACTGGTCAGTGATATGTTAGGGGGTGGTCCTCAAACACCAAGGTCTGCTCACAAATCTTCCCCTAACAGGTCTCCAGCGGACTGACCAAACAGAGGGATGAGGGCTTGTGTGCTTTAACAAGACAGCATTTCAAACCAAAAGCATATGAAGCATTTCAGTCTAAGGCTGAAATAAAGGATTTCTAAAACACCAGTGTGAGCAAAAAGTGTTTATTTTTTAGTGTGCCTGGACACCATTTAAAGCTACTACAGGGGTTCCAGAGAGACACTATCGGGCAATAAAAAAGCACAAAACCCTCTTTTTAGGTGAAGTATAATGATATGTGCATTTATATGAAACCGCAGTTGGTTGATAATGTGTGTCTGTGTGTGTGAGAACATGGATAAAGAGGATATTATGAATATGTGCTCACATGCATACAGATTTTGTGTAAACAGGGCCTCAGTGCAAATCCAATGTAATTGATTGAAGCCTCAGTGGTCTTATTAAACAGTAAAGGCATATCCCCACATTGCTCGTACAGCTGCAAGAAAAAGTCATGGTTTATTTTACAGAACGCTTTATCATTTGAATAAAGCATGTTTGTAAGTGTTGGAAAACAGTATTTTCTACATTGCCATGTCAGCTGTGGGAATTGTTCTTTTGAGAGAAGGTGTTACAGTTTGAATAAGTCACAGCTATTTTTTGACCCAGGCAGCTATGTACAGTATTTTACAGCTCATTGCTCACTTCATGTAAGTTGACACTTGGAAAAGGGTAGAAAAACTGGTCTGTTGCCATCGAGCCTTTAAATATTCAAACTGTAATGCACAGTTAAACTGATATTGAGTTTTATGAGTTAAACATTTTTAGGGAGCTATGTGTCGGTACCTTGGCTGACTTCTCAAAACGTAATTTTTGCCATGCAAACTGTTGGAGTCAGCACTTTCCTCAGGAGGGGAGAAAGGCCAAACTTTAGTTTACATGTTGGAAAGTTCTCATCTCTCGTGGATTCAGATAGAGAGAGATGGTCTCTTTGTACTTACTGAATTGTATCTTGAGCTCTTGGTACTGAATAACATCAGGGACTGAAAACTGCCTTAGATATTATTATATTTGCCACATTTTTATCTCTTACTGTACTGTAGAAGATCTTTTTCTCCAATAATCACTGATTGATACCCATTTTCTGACAGCCCTACATGGGTTAAATAGGGGTGGACAATAAGGCCAAATAAATATATCTCAAATTTCTTTTCAAATTTTCCAATAACGATAGTCTGATGATATTGAAGAAAAAATACTGTTAATTACTTGCCTACCAAGAGGACAACTATGGATAGACACAGCATTTCAGCATTACTTACTCCTGAATTTCCCCTCGGGGATAAATAGTATTTTCTATTTCTATTTCTATTTCTATTTCAGAACAACAGTTCTTGTTTATTTTTAAAGTGCTTCATACATCTCTGTAAAAAAATGCCCAACAACATTCTATGGCAACTTAACAATAACAGTGTTTCCCCTATCATTGTAAAGGGGGGAAACACTGTCGTTGTAAATGGAAGTGGAGTTGATAAATTTTCCATTTCCAAATTTCCAATTTTCTGTGCCAGATTACAGAAGAAGTGATTTAAAGTTACCTCATAAATCAGGTCTATATCTTTTTTTTTTTTTTTTAATTTAACACTAAGTAGCTAATTTATCTAATTTACACGACAGAATGCCATTTGTACATCACCCTGTTCACAATTCTCCTTGCGCTGTTTTGCACACAGTACAGTTCCGCCCCAACTTGTTCATAGACACACTAACAAGTGCGCACATTCACACACACAGACAAGCTCAATCCGTATAGCGGACACAGAGCTGGAAAAACCCCTACAAGAAAAATCTCCCAACGCTTTCTTTGTGAAGCTGCAACACTCGCTCCAAACCAATTCCAGATGAGAGACGTGGACCCATGTCTCACTATTAAATCATCCGCTGAAACGGAAGACTCCTGCATGTTTCCTCCATGTGCAACAATGTAGCATTTGGTTTCCACTGAGTCACATGACTGAACTTTGTCTGCTGATTGGCTTCTGAGGCAAGCATTTAGCGAATGAGGACTCATAAGCACCTCTCCTTTGCCATCTATGCACCGTCTGTTCTTTTTTTTTTTTTTTTTAAACAGTAATACATGATAATGTAAAATTGCACATCGTTGAAGTGACAATTTGGATATCATATGCCCCCCCCCCCAAAGTGGCATATTTCCACTTTGGAGGAAATACACATCCTTTCCTGTGAGCAGAAGCCCTCCCCATGCCCTTAATATGTTCCCCTTGAGTGAAGTGGATGACAGTGACTCTTCTCATCTTATTTCCAGTGTTTAAGTGCTATTGATGTGTTAAAGGCCAGTTGTTGTAGTTCATGATCCCCTCAGTCACACTGGCTGGTTAATAGTCTTCCCAAAACTCAGCGAGGTCAGAGAGAATAGAGGAAGAGCGATGGGAAAAAAAGGGTGCATCCAGGGCCAGAGAGAGATGGATGATGCCAGGAAGGGTGAAAGATTACATATTCTAAAAAGAGAAGTAGGCAGAGGAAAAAGGGAGAAAGATGTGCATGTGGACAGGGCGTAACAGAGAAACAAAAGGAAAAGGAGGGCACGGAAAGTGAGAGGGATGGGGCGGGTGTGAGCGAGGGTAACGGTGAAAGATGGAGGAAATAACCAAGGTTGAAAGACGGGGAGAAATGAGAGAGACGTCAAAAAGAAGAGGTGCAGACGGGCCGGGAGTAAGATGGATGGGACGGAGAGAGCGATAAAGAAGCTGTGGTGGGAAAAAAAGAAGGATGAAGGTGGAGATGCTAGAAGGATGAGAGACGGAGGACGGAGAAGCGAGAGGCTGACAGGATGATATGAGTGTTCTAGGTGCTGAGAGTGAATAAAGTATGAAAATCTGGAAAGCACTGGGTTCTGCAAAGTACAAGAGCGTATTAGCATAAACACAGACACAGCAATAACCCAAGCTTCTGTTTAAAAACAACTTTGTTTCAATATGAGTCAACTGCAACTGAACCAGTTTGCACAGCAGTCAATAAATTTTGAAGTGAACCACTTTGGTACAGAGAGATTGTAACACTGTACACAAGAAAATTCCGACAAACTTCCATGCTGATGAGCAAACTTTTTATCTAATCCCAATCTCAGGTTGAGTTTCTGGCATTTAGTGAAATATCTGAATAACTGCAGTCTGAAATATCTCTTGCAATGCCATTTAACTAATACAGTCTGAAATCTCAGCAGTTACTGAATGTATTGAAAGGAAAATTTATTCAAAAGTCAAATACAACAGATATTAATTTTCCACAGCAGAATCTTAAAATCCAGGTCCAACTTTAAGTGACATTTTCCAACCAAAATGGAAAGGATAGCCATGAAATTCGGTACATCCGTTTATATCCCTCCTGTCCAAACCCTATCCAACGTTGAACTGCTACAGCTTCAGAGATCCCCTGACATTTTCAAGTGGCACCAGCATTCAGTCTGTTCTTACTCATACAGTGCTTTAGTTTATGTCCCAGATTACCTGAGGGAGTAATGACATTAAAAGAATGGAGGCACTGAGAGACAAAAATACCATTTGATACCTGGGAACTACACGATAATTAAAAGAACTTCCCACCTCCAGCCAGGGCTGTGCCCAGAGGAATGGTCAAGGGTGGCACTGCCCCACTTGAAATTAGATTGGCCACCCACCCCAAAGTCCTGAGCAGTGTTTGTCTTTGATGTCAGGCAGGATTTTTGTGATTAAATCTGTGAAGCTTTAATACTGCTTTCATTTGTGAGTTTTGACAAGCATTTTTTCTTGTAATTAGAGAATTTAAGAATGAAGTCAGTGCATATTGCTGCTGATAAAGAGGATAGATAAACTGGTATTACTGTGTCAAAGCTGAAGGGCTGCATTTTTGGATTTTCATCCTGTTATGTAGATCAGGAGTTCCCACATTTTGTGTTCTGTTGACCCCAAAATAACAGTGCAAGAGACTGGAGACCACTGTTATCATGCATGCAGGCTGTAAAGGCTTAAAGCAGCATAATTCCCTCAAGGGTCACATGGCAACAAAGTTAAGAGAAAAACTGATGCCATGTATATATTTTACAACAATACATGAAATGTGCAATTTTGAATCATTCTAAATTTTGATTTCGTCTTCAAGGGCGTCTCAGTGTGTCACAACCTTACTTTGGGAACCACTGATAAAGTCTACGCAAGTCTGCGTTTTTCTCTTGTTCCTAATTGCAAAGCACCAAAGTATCTGCTGTCTTCTTCTGTCATCAAATGTGGCCAGCAGTCTTCTTCTTTTGGTGGACACAGGAGTCTAACTGTCAGACATATATAGGACAGAAGAGAAGAAAGCTAAACAGGAGAGTGATACAGCCTGAGCTTAAGGCTAATTAGCCTTTAGCTCATGCTGTATCATTCTAGGGGCTAAATTGTTTTTGATAATGTTTATTCCAACCCACATGCAGCAGTTATTCTGCAGTGGTCTGTTCAAATTTGAGAGTCTGTCAATAAAATGAAGAGCAAGGTTACGTTAGCTTTGCTTAGATGACTGGTAAGACAAAGCTAACCAGGATTTACTAACGTTACACATTATAGACATGTCTCAGAGCAACGGACTACCAGCTGTGCTAGATATAAACGGCTCCTAAACTACTCACAAACTGACAGTGTTTACTTGTTTTCAGGTTAGCCTACAGATACGTTGGAGCACCGGGCTAACATATAGCTGGCTGCTACAACATTTGCTTGATGCCACATTTTAAACCATGTCGTACATATCTGTACTGATAAATACCTTGTTTCCGCATGTCGTATCCAGTAATAAGTTGTGTTGAACAAAAAAAGAAAAAATTGTTGGGATCCGATCTCCATTTAATTCCAAAACACACGCCTCACTAAAAGTAATTTACGACAGTGTGCGAAGACTCCATGCCACAAGGTGGCGAGGAAGTGCAATCAAAACAGATCCTCCTCATAGCATCTTTAATATGAGATGGCAGTCTCATGACTCCTCAGTCTTTAAGCTAAGAACTCATGCAACCAGCAACTGATCAGCAATGCATCGAGCAATGAGTTACTATATCTCCTTTCCTCCTCTGCTGTCCTGTCTAATAAAGGGAAAAATCTCCAAATACATAAACTGAAAGAAATTCTGAATAAGTCACTTTGTACTTAATTTGCTGGTAAGGAAAGGATTGACTCATACAAAGTCTGAATTCCAAGCTTTTAATGACTTTGGGTGAGTAAAAAGAGTCGATGTGTTTGTGTGACTTGTGTATAATGATTACTACACTTAAGCAAAGATAGATTTTAACAAGCTTGGATGTCCTTACAAGGTTGCATGTCTCCTCCCAGCATGCATTACATTAGTGTGTTTTTAGGTTTCTGGCACACCTCTGTACGTGTTCAGATGTGCTGCGTGAATGGGTATTAGTGTCTGTGTACTAATGATGTGAGAGATCAGAGCCCTCCTGCTGGTCAGCTGCTCGCCCATGGATGTTTGATCAAGTTGCTGGAAAGAGAGGAGATGAGTCAGTCAGCTTCCTGTTCTTTCTCTTTCTCCCTCCTTTTCTTGTAAATCCGACTCATAACTACGCATAAGTATGTTATTTCTACCTTCTCATACCTTCCTCTGCTAAACCCCTGCCTGCTCCTTTCCGCCTGTCTTTCCACACTTTGTCTTTTCTATTATGCAGGGAGAAATGCTGCATAAAAGCTCCTTCGCTTCAAGCCTTGAATTTCATTATGAACTTGTGACTCATACACACAATAACTGCTGTCTGCGGATAGACAGACAGACTTCCTGTAAAGTCTCATTGGATTTCTTTTCACTTCAGTCGGTGACAACTTTCTGACTCCTTTTTGCTGTTTGACCTCCGTGAGGGGTTCTTGTGTCAACTGGAGCAAACTTTGTTGATTGGTTTGAAAAATGATGAATCACAGATGATATGATGATGAAGTGCATTGATGGCTATTTTTTAATGAACCTGTCTGTGTCTCTTGTTGTTGCAGGATGGAGTCCACAGAGAAATGTGAGGTGGTGATACAGCATTTCAATGGCAAATACCTGAAAACCCCGCCAGGCATTCCAGGTAAGTCTCCTCCTTTTACCTCCACTTTACTCAACTTTCCTTTCAGGAAAATCATCACCTTTGAAATAAGAAACTCCCTCTCTAATCCAATTATGGTAATTTCTCATCTGGGGTGTGCTGGACAGCTTGATAGATTGTGTACAGCGTTGTTTTTGACACCTGAAGCTCCCTGTCGTGGCTGACGGTTCCATAGGTCTCTTCTTCCTTGCTGCTGCGCGCTGGAACTTCTCGGGCAGGAGAAAACCCTCTTAATATTCACACTCATGCCTCTGTGCTGTTCTTTGCAATCTACTTAAGAGCTTGCACTCTCCCCTCTTTTTCCTCTCCTGCTCCTGCTCTCTGTTGCCGTGTCCTTTCCGCCTCCTATCTCTCTTCCCTGCAGTCACCCTAGACAGTGGAACAAGGAGAGAACCTGCAGGGAAAATAGAGGTTGAAAGAAAGAGTGTCACATAATGGAGACAGATGTGCAGACAAGATTGTACCACATAGTGTGTTAGCTCAGAAATTTGTCTTTTACTCTGAGTCCGAAAGTCCCCAAAAGTTTGGAACAAAAGGAGACAAAGCGTTGGAATTTCTGGAGGCAGCCCAAGTCTCGGAGGGGAGTAAAGGTGGCGGGAGGTGGCTGCAGAAAAGGAAGCAAGGTGGAAGAACAGTGAAGATATAAAAGAAGGAGTCAGAGGGAAAGGCCAGGATGAAGTAAAAACATGCTGCCTAAGCACTTCTGGGGCCAGGCGCTGCAGCGCTTTGGAGCCTCCTGCATCCCAGTAGGACGTGGAGGCCAGACACAGTGACACTGTAGGGATCTCCTTCACCCCTGTGGCAATTTTATTAACAATACCCACACCTCCATGGAAGCAGACCCATAAATATTCTCCACTATCTGGCTTTCTGGAGTCAGAATCTCCATACATGCTCAGCTGCTGCATAGCCAGCAGCCATTAAAGGCAAGGTGAGTGGTTATATTGAAGTTGAGCCATAATAGGAAACCTTTAAAGCTGTAGTATCAGACTGACCTTCCCCTTTAAGGGTCCATCTCCAGGCTGCTCAGGCTGTATTATTGTTAATGGATTGTTCAGGCTCGTGCCAAGCATGGAGATTTACGGCGCTGATCGAGGAAATCCTTCTGTGGAATTAAGAATAGTTTCGTTTACAAGGTCTGCTCTGGTCTGGTGCCACTATGTTCTGCGCCGTGAAATCAGTCTTTCTGTTGATGATGGCCTGCATGTTCACATGACTTACTGACACAAAGACTTTTGTTGTTGCTTTGGCTTGTGGTATTTGTAGTCTAACACAATATAAACACAGCAATATATTCTGAATTATTCTTTTAATAACAATATATGTGTTATTTCTGTAAAGTTAAAAACCGTTTTTAACTGCAATAATGATAATGACACCATCCTCCTCTAGAGTGCTGTTGGTTATGTTTGAAAATCTGGCGACACTGATACTGAAAAATCAAACAGGCAGTAAACCATGGACTGTTAAAAAAAAATATGAGTGGAAGAGGGGGTCTCAGCTGATTGTAATATTGATCAAACTGGACGAAGCAAGATGGAAAAATGGGACATCCTTTTACTTAATATGTGACTTGTGTCACCACTTAGGTCACAAATCCATTACCACCTCTTTTTTAATTCTGCATGATGATGATGATGATGATGATGATGATTTTTTTTAGATTGCCTTAATAAACAGTTAAACCAAGCCGCAACATCCAGGCTTTAAAAATGGGGCCAATGCATATGAGCAAAAGACTGCAGTTCCCCAAGTATCCACTTGAGGTTGATGACAACAGAGATGAAATCCCATCAGGTCTATAGGCTGTAAACATGAAGTAGTCTCAGAGATGGCCCCTGCTGGTTTCTTAATGGGGCATTCACAATGATTTCAGAATGTGGGTTAGCTTACTTATCAAGCTCCACTACTGTTTGTTATGATCCAAAAAGTCTGAGCCACATTACATTGTGGGTGAGGATGATTCGCTAGAGTTCCGATTCTTAAACTCTCATAAACAAGCGAATTGGCTTCATTTTACGTTAAATTGGTTTCATTTTTGCCTTAGTTTGCTCCATAATTTGCACCATACATGCCACCTAGGAACAAACTCTCACATATATACATGTCTTTAAATCAAATTTATAAGCAATTTACATGTGAGAATGGTTTTACTGAAGCTTGGTGTGAACGCCTCATGAGGGCAGTTGTGGAGTTAAACGGTTGTCATATTGGATGCAAACTCAACCAAACTTTCAGTTAACCTTGAAAACAAATGGGGGATAAAGCTTAGCTTGGTTGTGACCCTCCAGGCAAAGAGCTACAACAAAATAAACCAAAAATGAAGACACAGCAAAGTGTTAGATTTCATTAATGATCCATTTTAGCTCAAATGAACAAGGTGGTGATGGCCAAAACACCAAACTCAATGCTTCGGATGGGGCCTTCACAGAAAA
The DNA here is from genome assembly GCF_033239565.1 of Halichoeres trimaculatus. Lineage (NCBI taxonomy): Eukaryota > Metazoa > Chordata > Actinopteri > Labriformes > Labridae > Halichoeres > Halichoeres trimaculatus. The sequence continues at coordinate 12,264,468 of NW_027437192.1, forward strand.
ATGGATGGCCTTTCATCTTCCCATAAACAGTTAAAGTACATTGTAAAGCATCACAGTCCACTTTGGTGATTGTCTGAACCAGCATATTATGTTTAAAAAAAAAAGCTGTTTGTGATTATCATTGAAAATGTGCTGAATTATCTGATTTATTTTAGCAACTTGTTTCCAGATAGAAACAATTTCTTTGGTGACACCAGTGTTAGCAACTTCCAAAAAAATGATGTCTAACTTATAGAATAGCATTCGACTTGTAAGAGAGATACTGCTCATATTTACATGTGTTGGTGCTCCTTTTAAAGGTTTTATCCTTGAAAACTGATGCATAAAATCTCCCTCTGTCCTCCTTTGATGCTGTTCCTGTAATGCTGAATTTATGACTGGGTGGGGAGGCAAGGAAGTGAGCTTTTTTCCACTTTCTGACACTGTCCATGTTTACTTCCTGTCTGCTAAATAGAGACCTCTGGACATTCCTCTGTTATCAAACTCAGATGGTCTTCCCCTATGTACCCTATGGCTGTGTCTGTTTCTCACACAAGCAGCCAGCAGCTCTGTGTGGTGTATCTATGAGTGTGCATGTTGTGTCTTCTTGCTCCATGTGTGTTTGTCTGTGTTCTAATACATACGTGCATTTTCAAGCATATTCAAAATTATGCATTTTAGAGGTGGAACATGCACGTACACACAGTGTTTGTGTGTCATGTTGGTGGTATTTCCCCAGAGCCCTTTGTTATGCAGGGCAGCTTCTTCATCCATTCTACTTTGACAGCTCAGCGGCACCCCCTCAGGGGGGCCCATGCCACACACAGCACAGCATGAGCTTGTGTGTGTGTTTGATAGTGTGCATGTGCATGGGTGTGCCCATGTGTGACAGCCATGACTACCACTCTGTGTGAGACTTGACACACATGCACAGACCACATACGCACAAATACAGTCATGCACCACTAAGTTTGACCTGAATGGAACGTCAACATCGATATCAGGCTAATGAAAGGCGTTTTCCCACCGTTTAGCAATGAAACTTAACCTGCACACACACTGACAGAGTAGCTGTTTTCACACACACACACACACACACACACACACACACACACACACACACACACACACACACACACACACACACACACACACACACACACACACGTAGAAACACACGCACCATGTATGCACACACCCTTCTTAATGCACCAAGCTTGCTCACCAATCCTCTCAATCTGACAAGCCTCTGCATTTCCAGCTAAGCCGTTCAATCACACTGTGTCAAGAGGTGTGTGTATGTGTGTGCGTGTATATGTGTGAGTGTGTTTGATGGGGGTCAGTCTTGTTATAGTTGCCCTCCTCCTCTCAGGTGTGTCCAGCGGTAACAGGAGCGGATATTAAGTTGTAACCCTGCTGTCCCGTGGCAGGAAGTAAATAGGTAGGTGTCAGGTGTGGGGTCGTCTGTTAAATTCAACTGACCATGGGATGATAAACAGAGAGAGGAGGCCACCATGTTGGCAGGAAGTTCCGCTGAGTTGCAGATAATGCAACAAAACAGAGAGGAGGGTTGTGGAGATGCTAACAGATGGCGGTTAATGGTGCCATAGACAGCTTCCATACAGTTCCTGTTCAAATTTAATGTAATAACAGCTAGCGTCCTTGTGATTACATGAGATGTGGAGTTGATGTACAGTGTGTGTGTGGGAGATGCAAGCAGATGGCAGCTAATGATACTTAACAGCTTCCCTATTCTTACTGTTAAGTTTTTAATGAAAGCACGTCTGCGCTCATGATACCAACATGTGTCACTTAGATACGAAATATGGTTTAATACACTTTTTCGTTGATGTGGCTGTTACTTGAAGGGGAAACACTGTATGGTGGGTGTATCATACCTGAAACAACGAGAGCTTTAAACAGGGTAGACGCTGGTATGGATTTTCAAAAGCAATATAACACAAGAGTGGGAAAAATGGCGCTAGCAAAGAACTTGTATTGAAGTTCACCAGAACAGCACTCGCATATAGATGCATCTAATAAGCCATCCAGGTCAGGTTTGTTTGTCGAGTCCTGGTTGATATGAGAGGTGCGTAGCTTTTTCGTCCAACAAGCCAGTCACTGAGGTGTGCTCCAGCCGCTCTGCTCTGCCCACGTCTGATTGTGATTCAGAGAGAGGGACATGATCGATAGCCCTGATGGAGCACTACAGCTGTTTAGCTATTCTGTGCAATGCGGCAGCCGCTCTCCCGGTCGCTGTAAGCCGGCTGTGAGTGTGCATAAGCCCGCACACAGATACAAAGTCATTCACATGCTTGAAGCAAGAACAGAGATGAAGCACATGTATGCTGAAGATGCACAAGTGTGTGGTAGTTTTTCTCTTATTGACAACGATGCATGTCTTTTCAGATTAATGTACTTTCAGTTAAGGTACAATAAACTCCTCCTCGAGAAATGATCAACTTTCCCGTTGGAACAGGGAATAAAGAGTTATCCTTGTTTTTCAGTGGAAGAGGATTGACTCAATGCAGAAAATAAATGGAATTTATGAAATGTTTCTCCAGCAATAAACCATACTGAAGTGAGCCCAACAGGGACGCATTATGATTTACACTGCAACCCTGAGCTCTGGGAAAGTCAAAGGAAGCGCAGATAAAAAGTGATTTAATCCGCTGGCTCCACTGAGCCCTGCTGATTAAAGCCCATCGTCCCACAATGCATTAAACAGCTTAGAGATGACACCCTATGGTAAATGTAATTTGAACCGGAGATACATTAGCTATTGTTTGGTTTTGGCAGGTGAGTAATCTCATGTTCGTCCCATATTGTGTGTCTTCCATGTCAGGAAGGAAATGGATATCATTTGATAGGCTGTGCCCTGTCTGCTGCTCAGGCGACTCCTGCTCTCTGCGTGGTTTACCGTAATTTCATTGTCTACCACCAGACATACACACACACACACACACAAAAAAGAAGGTGTATCTACAGATAGGTTTAGGGAGTGTTTTTTCCAAAGCACAGCACCAGGCTGATGAATCCAGCTTTCTTATGAATGTCTGGCTGTGCAAACAGAGGCTGAATGTGCTGTAACTACAGCTTCTTCCTTTTCACTTCCGTTGTTGTTGTTAACTCCGTAGCTCTGTGCCAATATGGCAGCAGAGCAGAGAGTCAGCTCCAATATTGTCCAATAGATGCAGGATAAATAATGGAAACCACATCAGGAAGCAGCCACAGTGGCCCTGGGAGATGGAGCCAAACGGAAACGTGCAATATGTACAAGCTGTCCTGCTTTCTTCCATTTTTAAAAAAAGGAACTCTCTGGCTTTTATCTGAATAACTTAATCTGTTTTTACGATATCTGCCATGACCAATTTCTGTCTGTCCTCACTCAGAAATCATTGTATTTTAATACATACTGAAGCTGTTCATAAATTGAAATTTGTCAGCTGAATCAGATTTGGCTCTTCCACAAAAAGCTTTGACAATGTCCTCTTTTTGTAATCAACACAAATGCCAACCATTCACATTAAAGGCAGATGTTTTTCAGCATTTTCAGCTGTCTCTCAGTTGTCATCATTCTTTTACCGTCTATCTCTTCACCAACCAGAGGACTACATCTAGCTAGCGAGCTAAAGTTAGCAACAGCAGAGCTCTCAGTTAAGAAGTTCCTTGAAGAGTTAAGGAAACGCAACAATTTTTAACGTTTTACCTTAACTTATCACAGTTTCTGTCAGTTCAGGAGCAGAAAAATGTATCAATAATTCAGTCTCCATTGATAACCACTCAAGTATTAGAAATAAGAGGACTCCAACTCTTACAAGACAGAAATCAGTCGCTACTAAACCGTAAGCTACCTTAGCCCTGTGTCAACTGAAGGTCATAAAAACACCCGTATCTATCATGAAACTTTTGAAATCAGAATTTAAAACCCATAGTTTGTATTATTAGGAGATGAACAGCTTTTTGTCCTCAAGTAGTTTGTTGTTGTTGTAATGATGTTTCAAACTAAGGTAAAGCAAAGTTCTTTAGCTTAGCTAGCAAAGCTGTAGGCTAATCACACTGGTATGACTCAGCATATTTTGGTTTTGCATACCATGGCCTTATTTTTCGTCTTTTTGTTTAGTTTTTGAATATTGATATAATGTGGGGTTTTTTTCTTAATTGTGCAAAGTGTCTTCTTTAAATGTTGAGATAAGTTATGTTTTGTGCTTACTCTAGGGTTAAGAATCAAGAGCTAGCAGTCATGTTTTGAATTTAAGTAACTCATTCTAAGCAGCACAGATAATTCTAATCTTTTGAAAGCGGGGATTTTTTTAAATATGTTTTAAATATTTGATTTGGGAAGTTTTAGTCCAGCGACACACCTCAATCAAAACGTTGACAAAATGTGAGTAGGCCTTTTAACAACAGATTTAAACTTTGAGGTATGAAAAAAATAAGTTAGCCTAGACATGTAGGGGATGAAGAAAGAATGCCAAAATATAATCCGAGATATGATACCATCTTAAAACCATGGCCAGTAGTTTTCTGGTTTATAAAAAATATATATGTTTAACCCAGATGACACCCTGACTTTGTAGACCGCTAAGAACAAAACAAGGTAGCTATAGATCAGAAAACAGCTCAGAACCTTGAAGGCTACCCCCTGACACCTGCCATCAGTATTTGCTGAACAGGAAGTCTGTGCCATCAAGGGTTGGGGGAGCAGTGGCAAGAAAAAAAAAAAGAAAAATTCCCTCCCTGTTGGCTTCCTCACCAAGGCAACGGTGCCAAGATAGCAGAGACAGCCCACGGTATTAAAACGTCCCTCGCTGAATTAAGGCAAGTCCCAAATCACTTGGTAAGTCACAAAAAGCCCTTCTGAAACTGTCAGTCATACTTGAGTAATCCATGTTAATTTCTACAATCCCTCCCACATTCCCCTGGCTAATAACCGGCCTGTCAGCGGGCCCATTTCTCTCCCCTACGGCGAGTAGATTTAACGTGCAGCCAAGTAGGATGGCGGCTTGGCTGTCAGAGTGTCTCAGACATGGCTGCCTCCACAAGTATGCCAAGGCACGTTTTTTTCTTTCTTTTCTTCCATTTACGCATCCAAGTGTCATGTGTGGGTGCTGATCTGTGAATTGTTTATACGTAATGTTTTCCTTCTTTTTTTTTCCTAACAGAAACAAAAGGTCAAATCCATTATGTATTGATAATTCATTCACTGCTTCTGTCACCTAACATAAACTCGCCATTTTTCTGTCTCTGTTTGTGATCCACAATGACAATCAGACAGCTTTTCAATAAACACCAGCACGGATAATAATTAGCCACCAAAGCTCGCTCTCAGAACGCACTTCTCAGGATATTGCATTGTAATGAAATCTGTCCTGTGTGCATAAACCCTCCTATCCCAGTCCCTTGACTTCACCCGCCCCCCATTAGAGGCAGGACACACAGGAAGTTATTATTGGCATCCCCAGTAAATCAGACAGCTTCCTGAAAAAGGATCAATTTCCCCCAATGCACTTTCTCATTATAACCTTATCTCACCCGCAGACAATAATCTGGATTTGTCACGCTTTGTTTGTTTTTCCGCTGAACTGTATCAATCATGAGCCAAGGCAGAGAAGAGCAGAGCGAGGCCACTGCGAGTGGATACGTCTCTGAAGCATAAGTATTCACCTGATGCTGTCCCCTTCTTGAAAATAAAATAAGTCGTTTCACTCGCTTCAAAGTTTGTTTAGGCAGAGGAGAAGAGCTCGTCTTCCTGGAGGGGTTTAGGCAGGAGCGAGTGACTTTGCTCTCCACTCAACCATGTCTAATGCCGAGAGAGACCAATGAGGGGAAAAAAAACATAACTAAGGAGAGTAATGGAGAGACATTTTAGCACCAGTTTGACAGAAAGAAACAGATTAAGAGGAAAATGTGACAGGAATAAGAGGGTGAGATAAAAGAGAGCAGATGGAAGAGGGCAGAGAGAGGAGGGAAGTGATGGCTGGCATAGAAAAACAGAGAAGGGAGGTGGAAAAGTTAGATCAACACATGCTTTTGGAAGGTTAAATATGAGTAAAGTTCAGTTTTGAGAGATGAAAGGATGGCTTTGGCTGTGCGACCGCTTCCTGAATGTGACCCTCCTGACTTGGGCCCAGCTGTCCACCAGGTTGATCCCTTTCTATCTCCCTGCATCTAATGCCTCTCCTTGCACTTTTTGTTTCCTGACTCTTTTACCCCCCTCTGCCCCTGCCTTACTGATCTTTTCTTCCTACCTCATCTTTCATCCCTTCTCTCTAACGCTTACAGATGTTACTGCAACATTTTTGAATCATTTCTAAATGTTTCAGCTATATCTAGTTAAAGTATTCTAGCTAGCTAGCTCAAAGGTAGCAACTGCAGGGCTCACAGTCCCAGGTCACAGATCCATTTTCAGTAGTCATGGGAATTTGCCTGGAATAAAGAAGTTAAAATGATATGCTCTTATTTCGAAGGAGACCATCAATGTAAGTTTTTTTTGGTGTGGGAAAGTGACTACATTAAATATGGACTTTATTAAACTGATAAACTCAAGTGGCATTTGGAAACAAAACACTGTTCTCTCAAAGATAGACCTGCTGTGTACTTCTGAAGATGACTTCAAGAACAGGCACTCTGTGTATCTCACAAGGTGGCACATTGTTCAAACTGCATTATCTTTTTATTCCATAAATTTGACAACTTGAACATTTTTCCTTGGTTCAGGTCCCAATTTGTCATTAAAGGATGATGGTGGCCTCTGAAACCAGACCAGTTGAGAATCACTGCTCTATTGTACAAAATGCTGATCACCAGAAGAATCCCACTCTTAAAACAAGCTGTCCAGTTAGCTAGCAGCTGCTATCGACAAGCTAGTTCCTGCTTGCCCTGACTTTTTTCTGTTTCCTCTGAAGAAGTTCAAAGAGTGTAACTGTTATGGATGGGAGAAAAAAAAAATCAAAAATCGATATATTTGACAATATCAAAATCGGGGTTCTTTGTCGAAAAATCGATTTTTGATTTTTTTTAAATTCTTTATTTCAGTCTATGTTTATAAACTGAATTAGATAAAAAGTTACCACTTTTCTCCAGCAGAGGGTCAAATGTTTCTCTCTGACTTGTGTGATGTGCATTTTATGGCAAAATCATAGCTCCTGATATAGTCTGTAGACATTATCATCATCGTTTAACTTTTTCACATGGTGTGGTGTTAAAAAAGCAAAAATCATAAATAACGAAGAATCGCAATTTAAAGTGAATCAGCACCCCAAAAATTATAATTTAATCGAATCGCGAGAATAGCATATCGTCCCAGCCCTAGTCACTGTTATGTTAAAGTTTTTCAGTTATCATCCAACAAGCAGCAACAAGAGTGGGTTTGGACATGCTACTCTTCAATGAATTGATTCAGTTAATTGAATGTTTGAACTCTTTATCAAGGACACGGATAGATAATTTAAAGCAATATGAGTATTAAAAGTAATCTTTAATATCTATATAAACTGTTTTTTTTAACCCGGCTCAAACAGCAATGCAATAAATGGATAGGAAGAACACTCTTTAAGTTTTTAACCCTTTATACTGATCTTTGCAAGAGACAGAACTTTACAGATCCAAACAGCTGCCTCGTGTCATTTGCACCAGTTTATACATTATCCCTTCCCTAAGGAGTGATCCCTTAGTTGCATTGCTACTTTGTTGGTTCAGAACTTGCTATGTCTGTATTTGTCCACTTTGGTTCATTGGGCCAAATAATCAGGGATTTTGCAACCCTTGAAAGTAAAAGGCAATCATAATATCATCTTTCAGTGCAACACTCACAAAGTAAACAGTTTATATTTGGCATTCGTGTTACAAAGTAATCATCGAGGAATGTCTGCTTGCGTGATGCTTTGCCAGAGAGACCGAGCCACCCCCACTGATCTGATGCAGCGGTCCACTCCAAATAAATTAAATCAGAGTGTTGTTGTTTGTGTGAACACGCTGCACAGCAGCACAACACGTCTTTGTTATAACTCCTGTCTTTTTCTGGATAAATCAGCTCCATCGTCTTCTTTGATGCCTGGTTCTGTACAAGTTTTGGAAATTCACAAAGAAAAAGCTCACATAAACATTGAGCTCACTTTGGCAGTCATATTTATCCATGATTGCACAAAATCATAACAGCTTTTGTTACAAGAAAAATGCTAACACGCGGCTTTGCCCAGTAAATGACGTTTCAGCCACTGCAGCTTTCAAGTCACGAACAGTAGATTTTAGAAGTGCAATGAAAATATGGAGTCATGTCATCCTCTCGAGGATGTACCTTTATTTTGGAAGCACCTGGGTCTGTTTGCATCTAGTCAGATGATTTAAAGTGAATAAAAAGTAAAGATTGAGTTAACTGCACCCAATACCACTGCATATTGATTTCAGGTCATGGAAGTGAATAGAATTGAAGCACAGTCAGTGATAGTGTGATATCAACAAGTGTTGTCATAGTTATTGATCCCATATTCCATATTAAAGACTTGAGAGCATTTAATACTTAGTTTCATCCTGACAACCTCAGGGATCATACTCCTGACTTCGCAGTCAAAGTCAAAACCTACAGATTTTTCTTCTTTTAATATTTCTCACTTCGCGTAACTGTGCCCCCTACCAGTCTTGAGAAATCCACGTTATCTCCATGGACCTCCAGATTCCAGGTTTTTTTATCCATCTGTCAACTTAATCTAATGCAGGACCTGAGGCAATGCATTTCTTTTGGAAAGAATAATATTCAGCCTCTCAGCAGATACAGTAGGTCACCGAGCTCACAGCCTCTCGGCCCGCCTGCCTGTCCTCCAGAATGAAGATTACATTTGCTGAGGAGGATAATCATGCTCCAAGGTCTCTGTGGTATGCCAGCAATTCAGCAGGCTTGCTCTCTGTGGTTCACTGGTCAACTCCACTCTAACTCCTGCACCTTTTATTAGATAGTAGGAGAGTGGTAGTACAGTATCACGACAAAACAGATTTCTGCGTTTTCTGACTCTGGGTTGTTTTTCTGCTTTTTTTTTCTTAAAGTAGAAATTTTTGGCTAAAGTAGGTCACACCCATTGACTTTATATAAATTTAGCAAAGGGGTAATTCCAACAGGCCACAAAGTCAAGCTCAGCCTAAAGAACATCAGCTACTTTTAACACCAGCCCTTATCAGCTGACAGCTCAGCTGATTACATCGATGCATCCAGCTGGCAAATAGCAAAACAGGCCTTCTATTTAAACTGTTCAGCCTCCTCTTGCAGCCTTTTCGCCAATGTAAAGGGAGGGTCCGCAGGATTCTTCTAAGTAAAATGTCAACTTTTCTGGGAATAATCCTGCTCAATTTTCACTTCTGGGCCTCTATACATGTGTCAGTGTCTGTGTGTGCCTTAAACTGTCTCCTCAGCCTGTATGTTGAAGTTTTTGGTTGTTTTGAGACGTTTCTGGGCACAGAGTAAGCATGTTGTCCCTACATATGCACAGTGAGCAAGTGACTTTGAGTGTTGATTAGGGAATGAAAGACGCTATCCGTAGCAGCTAGGTTTGGAAGTAGCACAGAGCAATAAAAACAATCAAAGTTAATCAAAACGCCAAATAGATAAAACTTTTTCCTAAACGAGGGTGAGCTTGGCTCGACTTTCACTCACCTCTGGGCACTTGGACAGCAGCTTGGGACAAAGAGCAACGCGAGTTGGCTTTCTACTGTGCAGGTCAAATAATCCAGTGATTAGTTTATGTTAAGATGCCAAGTCAGGTGCATGGCTCTCAAGTCTGTCTCACGCAGAAACACAATACTCCAGGTGGTTGCTAGGCTAGTGAATGTGTTCTCATCGTCAAAGTCTGAAGCTGTGGGTGTGTGCTGCTGCTGGCACTGAGCCAAGGAGGAGGAGCCCTGTTTGAATTTGTGTCTACCAACAAGTAACGAAAATTCCTGTGGACCCTACTTTTTAAAGTAAACTTCTCCAAAAAAAGGAACACTTGCAAATGAATCAGCGTGATAAGAGTTAACTGTCAAAGCTGGAAGCCTGCAAATGTACATGTGTTTTTTGAGTCTCTAGTTTAAGCCTCGTCGCATCTGTTAATATGGGGAGGCATCATGGAGTGCTCATTAGTGTTAGCGTCACCTCAGGAAACAGTTGTGACATCCATTTTTTAAGTCTCTAATGTGTTTCTATTGACCTCAGAAGCTTAAAAGTAAACAGAGACAGTGAGGTCATCCGACTGACCAGAGTTGACCTTAGGACTGATTGTATCTTCCATGTGCTTGCGTCAGGGAAGCAGGATGAAAAAAAAAAGGGAGGCATCAGTTACACCCGGCCTCGTCACTGTCACCGTCCCAGGACACAGAGGGCAGTGAGATAAATCTAGCTGCTTCCCCCCAAAATAGAGTCCGAGCCTCCATTAGAGCAGGAGGTAGGCTGTGTGGGAACAAGCAGAGGTCACCGTGGTCAGCAGAGTTATTTCTGTAGCGCCACCGGACCTGCAGGAGTCGACGCCCATTCATTCATGTGACTGGCAGCCAGCGGGAAGGGGACACGCGGAGACACATGCGCACACACACACAAAAGATGAGTACACACCTATTCGCTCTGCCAATGCACGATCAGTGGGAGCGGGACTTGTTCCATTTGGTCAAACTTACTCTGATGGTGTGCAATTTTATATTTTTCTCACCTTAGGTTGTTTGTGTCTCTTTTTTCTTCGAGTGAGCGTGTATTTATATAAAAGCTGCCTGAAGGACGATGGAAACACACCTGGTTTCAGTATGACCTCATGTCTCAGACATACTGTCTCTCTGTCTGTCCATGCTTCCTTTACTGGCAGCACAGCACACACATACTGGATCTGACTTGCGGTTTATTCCTGCAGCTTTTTTCACAGTTTATACAGATGATTTACGGTAGCTTTCAAACATGGATGCACGCTTTTTGGCGTAGCAAAAACATAGCCAACGCACAAAAGAAAAAAAAACCATGCCAACAGAGTGATTTCTTACAGTTTCCTCTCTGCTCCTTTGTTCTTCGAGGCTCTCTCTTCCTCTGTCTTCCTCTCCTGCATCCACGCACACACAAACACACACACATCAATAGTCCATTAGGAGTGTGTTGCTTTCATTACCTCCAGCTTGGCCCTGAGACAGCCTTCAGAGTGGAGTACAGCCGAGCAGAGCTGGCCACGATTGCAGTATATATATAGAGAGAAGTCTGGTAATTGCCAGCTCTCTGTTCTCTCTATCCTGAGCGTCAGGTGGAAAGTATGAATCCGCGGTATCTGGGGACCACCCCTGCTGCGCCGCACCACATCTCGCTACAACTGCCTGTCCCCCCACCGGGCACAAGTAATAGGGGGAAAACAGAGAGCTTAAAGGCCTCAGAGAGTCCAACAACTGCCACTCTAACAATACACACCGCCATGGGAATAAGGGGGAAAAAACTGGCAGCCCACACTTATACAGAGAGAGGCACCTGAAGATGCAGCCTTCCTAGAAATCTTCCTTTTTATGTCTTGCTTCCTACACACCAGTAAGGGTTATCACTTCAACACAGCTTTCCTGTTGATGCAGAATATTTTGTTTTGTTTCACTTGCCTGAAGGAAATAAAAGGTCAAGCAACAAAACATTTCAGAGATCCTAAAAATTGTTTTAAATACTGTTGAAGTTCAGGTTTGAATTCTAACTCCCATAAATGTGTAGAATGGTTCTGCTAAACTACAGCGATGATCTGTATGGGGAATCGAAGTTCAATTGAATCCAATCACTAAGAATAGAATGCAGCCTTGGCCTAAGGGGTATTATGCATCACTAAGACTATCTGTTAAAGGCTATTTGAACGCTAAAGGTAATCTATGGTCCTAAACCCTTTACTGCAAGTTTTAGAAGCATGCTTTGTCTATCCATGTGAAAAAAAAACTATCAGGAAGCATAGCAAACAAAAGCTTTAATATTGGCACTGGCATTCATTATTTTCCAAAAAGGAATTAAAGTGGTAAGAGCCTGATTTTGTTGCAGCTTTCTGAAAGAGTTGTTGTGTTTGGAGATTTGTTTTCCTGTTGTTTGATTAAAACTTTAAAGATATATATTTGTTGTTTGTAAAATTTGTTATTACTAAAAGCTACTTCTCAGTGTCCATGATCAGGGTCAGATTTTCCAGAGGGAAACACCAATCTATTTACAGCACATACACCGAAAGCACCTTCGACACCACTCTGCTGGTTTAGCAGTGAGAAGCAAGATCTGTCCTTTTTCTTGAAGAAAATGATTTCTTGGATTTATTTTGTGGTAATGGGGCCCTGGAGCTGGAGTAGCAAAAAGGAAAAGAACGGGAAAGCAGAGGGAAGCTAAACAGTGGGAGTGATAGAGCATGGGCAAGCCTCTGATTGGCAAGACACCAGGAAGTGGCAAAAAGGGGAGGCAAACCGTATTCATCATTGATAAATAATCAAAAAAAGGTTCAAATTTTGGGACTATTTTACAAAAGGTTCCCTGAAAAGAGTCTCATATAAGACTGCACAGATCAGACAGCCCATAAGAAGATCACAGCGATGAATTTGGTGACATACACGACCTGCAGGGTTAAAGTGTGATTGGGCGACATCATGGAAACGCTAGATTGCAAAAAATGTTCAGGAATTGATTGAATTAGCAACATTGGCATCCTAAAGAGACTAAAAAACCAGCATGAACCATATCTACTTTTATTTTACACTGTTTTATTCTCATGTAATTCATTTTAGTGTCTATTGTCTTTTTACTAAATGACAAAGAATGCTCTTATTGTACCACCCTGCTAAAATAAAGGCTGGATAAATAACTGATTAAATGATCGAATAATGACTTCTGAAGACAATTCTATGCAAACATGGCCAAACCAGTGTGCTATTTCTATTAAAACATTCCTAATTAACTAAAGTTTAAAAATATTGATGGTGCAAAACCTGCAGGAAGTCAGGAAGTCGGGTAAAATGTGCTGGACTTGTAGTTATCAGGCAAATACATATAAAAGACTAATTTCTAGCTGTTGTTGACGGATCCAGTCCTGCTTCATTCCATCCCTCTTGACTCTGTCAAGCCATTCATCAAGGAAATGGTACGACTGTGTTGTTGCTCAGAGGCATGATAAACAAAGATGACTTATTTTTCATACAGGCTTGTTAATCATATCTACTGTGAGTGTGCTGTATATAAGCTGATAAGAGTGTTTTTTCATGTGTGGCCTTCACTCCTTTAGCATTTGAAGTGGTATTGACTTAGTGGCCTATTCACAGCAGAGCTCTTCAGAGTGCCACTGATGTAGGAATGGTAATACTGCGACTTGGTTCACCATTCACCAGCTCCCGTCTTGATCTTCTCACACACAGACACACACAGATTTATGAATTACCTTGAGCTAGTCATCTCTCTTTTCTTGCCCTAGAAATAATCTTGCCTCAGATGCATCCAGATCAATTTTTCAGGATGTCTTATTTGCCGAGTGAGCGGCAAGCTCGACGCAGCGGGAGTGGTTTAGTCTGTGTGTGTCTGTGTGAGTGGGAGGAGGGGGTGCAGTGGGGGTGTATCCAATTTCAGGCTGCAAAGCAAATGGCCTTGGAGATCAAGGATTATACAGCAGAATTTGAAGTTGAGCTGATATTGATTTGCTTTGCCCCCTCTGAACTCCCCGTTGTGCCTTCTCCATGTAAGCTTTTAAATGTTGCTGCCTTGATGGCCCCCGTCGCCAGTATCAGCCCCTGATCTATAAGGCCACAACAGCTGACCCCTATAAATATGGCCTTTTGTTGTTACAGATGTCTTGGGACACTCCATGCGGGTAAGTAGAAAGCGTGTACAGTGTATTTTGTTCAAGAGAAGGGATGGTTTTTAGTTACCCTAGTGCAACTGCTGCTGTTTTATGTGTAGATTTAAAGAGGAAGAAGGACAGACTCTCAACAGTGTTGAGGAAATATAAAGGCTGTGTGTGCACATTTGCCTGATCATGTACTATGTTCTTACTCATTAAATATCCAAATGTTTTACCCCAATCATTCTTCACCCTGCTCTTTTTTCCCTACTTTCATGAGTTTTCTGTTAAATACGCTTTGAGGAACTTAAGTAGTTATTTGTGCCCCCGGTGGACAAAGCAGCACCTCATATCTCTTTGTTGAACTTCTCCAGAGTATGTGTAGGTGTTCTAACAATTAAAAAAAAAAAAAATCATATCCTGCTTTCTCTAAAGTCAAATGTATGCTCAATGGGACTCTGTGGCAATTTTTCACAGGGAATTCAAGAAATGAAGAAAAGCAGGTATTAGAAGAAAAGGTCACCCACTTTTGATACTTTGTCCTTTTTCCTTTGGCAAACCGTGGTAGCTTTTCATGACTAAAACCCTTTTTTTTTGCTGCTATCTCTTTAAGGTCCCCCGCTCCTCAAACCCCTTCCCTCTGATTGGCCAGCTCTTTCTGGGCCTGTCTGACACAGTGCAATAGGTAGACCAGCCCCACTCTTGAGCCCCATTTCTACCAGGAAAGCCTGTTCCTTTTTGTGTTTCTACAGCCATCCGTGCCCCCTCTTGGTAGGTGGTATGTAAGCTGGATGCTAACAGCCACATCAGCTTAGTAACAGTGAGACAGCATAGCAGTGCGCCACAGTGTGCCATGCTAATAAATCCACCAAAAAAGAAAAATGCGACATAGTGAGCAAAGAGCAATGATGGAAGACATCCAGCAATTCATCTTCTTTGTGATTGGCATGTGGCCCTTTGTTCCAAAGTGCTGTCAAGCTTTGTGTCTGTGAAGGCTGAAATACAACAACCACTGTCACACGGGATGTGACAGCTCTTTTGACCAATCAATGGACTGCAGTGTTTCTGACTCCACCTTCTGGGGTTGGATTGGTGTGTCTGGCACCCCAACAGAATGGTACAAAAAAGTGGGAGGGTATGGCTTGGTAATTTTGGGATCTGTCCTGGATTTAGTCAAAGGAAACGCCACAAAATGTGTGCCATACCAAGAAAACTGAACTGAACTGCTTGGTGGAAGAAGAAGATATTGCGCTATCTTTAGAATGGGCTATTCTGATCAGGTAATAGACAAATTCAGGGACTTCTACAACATGCGTTATGGTTTGAAAATCTGTGCACATTTAGTGAACATCCAACACTGTTACTTTAAACCCCTGTTTAAAAAATAGGAAAGTGTAATACCCCCTCTTTAAGTGTAGAGTCTGTCAGCTGTACTGCTAATTTATCTCATTTCGACACACTGTACCTATGAACCTGGGGAGTGCTGATGTGATTTAGCATACTTAGTCACCCATACTCTGTGGGTGTGTATACCTCACAAACTGTTTAACAAAGTTTCCATCTGCTGAGTTCAGCTGTCTTACTATATAGCAGGATTTTTAACAGACACCTTTGAAAACAGAGAGTGTTTTAAATACCAGCACAGCTCCAAGTTTTTTCATTCATATAAGTGTCCATTAAAAATGCACCTTAATTCTTTGCAGTCAGCCTTTGCCATCATTTTTTCACCATTGTTCCTGAGGATAATTGTGGGACTCTTTTGTTGCAGCTCTGGCAGTCTTCATCCCCGCTAATTTGTGTTGCTGGAGCGGCTCCACACCGCAGCTGGTACTGATGAATGTCTGACCACCCAGATGCTTCGACTTTTTCCACACAGACGTTACGTGAAAATTCGGATCCTTTTCAGATCCGTGCAGCAGAGGCATTTATCACAAGAGTTTTCATCAGTTTTAATACGTTTTGATGTGCCGTCCCATTCTGAGCCACACTCTTGGCACCCCTCTGTGACTTCACAGCCTCCGTCTCCTGTGCCAGTCTGAAGCAAGGAATTACAGTTTGTTGTCTGTCATTTAGCCATCTCCCCTGCTTCTCTTCACAGGATTCTTCCTCTTTCTCACCATACTTTATTTTGTTCTTGGTAAAAACACACAAAGATAGAGTAAGTTTACCTTTGGCAAGGAAAAGCAAATGGAAGGAACTGAACATCAATTAAAACTTTCATTTTCAAGAGTGGAACCAGCAAAAATTAAAAAAAAAAAAATGGTGGAGGAGGGAGTTGGGATCTGATTAACTCATCAAATTGGCCCATTATGGGATAAACCAACAGTGGGGAGTGTTGGATGTCTGCTGGTGAGGGGGGGTGTCCAAATCCCCTCAATTCGCACAGCCATTACAAACAAGAGTGGATTAGCCAGCGGCCCCCCTGCTGGGACAGTGAATGGATGAGAATAGGGGAGATGACGGAGGCCGCTCGCTCCTCTCCAGCATTATCTAAATAACAGGCCAGGGAATTCAATAAGTACCAGCCTCATCAGACCTCATCAGCTCCCCCAATTAAGCCGCACATCATGGCGGCCGGCGGGCTGGTTGCTGTTGGTGACAGATGAGAGAGGCCACTGCAGTGATGCGTTCATCTCTGTAGCAGCGCTTCGCTGCCTCGTACTCCTGACATTGTAAAGTGGAAAACATAATATTTGATAGTTGAGGAGAGGTTTGTTCATTTTGGAGGAGAATCTTAAGCACTGATGAATAATCAGAGAAGCATCGGTGTTTATTTTTACGCCTTTTTCACCGTACCTCGTCCGTCCTTGAATCTGCATTGATGAGTTCATTCCACAATCGGCCGCAACCACAAGTTAAAAGCAGTTACCTTCAACATGCAGGAGCTTGATATTGATGTTGTGCGTCAATAAACTGTATCTCCCCGCCCACATAGCCTCCCTTTGTCCCCTCCCCACATACACACACAGAAGGGTCAGGACATGGGTAGACAAAAACAGACCTCCACCGCATTGATTTGAGGCCATTAAGGAGGGCTGGGAAAAACAACAGTCTTTTCATCACCTCTTTAATGTTTAAGAAAAGATTCACTCAAAGGTTTTCTCTACGGGTCAGCTGTTCTCTGGTTCAACTCTCACAAAGTAAGCGAAGGGACAGAGCTACTGAGGCTACGATAAAGCTGAGGCCATCACACTTTAGTGATCGAATGTAACTTCTAAAGACAAACAAACATAGGGATTAAGCAAATTGTTGATGGCCATCCTGGCATGTGTTCCATTATGCAGCAACAAAAACACAGAAAAAAATATGGGTCAATTGTGCTGCAAGCTGGCCTTCTTTCTCAGTTACTACTTGACCCTGGGTTCATTTCATGAGAAGCTACATACAGTTCATGAAACTTCTTAGTCTGCTACTCTCTTTGGTTATTGGGGGTATTTTATCAGAGGCACACCGACCATGAATCGCACATATAATACATGTTTAACATTACAGCTGAGGCTTAGAATAGTCATATTGACACCATATACTTGAGAATTACATGGGTAAGTAATCAGAAACAACAAGCTCTAAATCATGTCACATCTCCCCAATCAGAGGCCAAAACCTGTCACAAAACATCAATTGTGTCACCATCCTTAGGGGCAGGGATGAAACGCAGAAGTATCGTTGCCTTTTGGCCTCTCATTAACACGGAAACGACATTCAGCTGACATAAAACAGAAACTTCTGAAAGCAGCCTTCAGAGTGGAATTCTTCTGAAAGGCTGCAGTCGCCAGCAAGCCGAAGTTTTCAGTGGAAAAAAACAACGCTATCGTGTTGTGCTTGTGCTGCTGAATCTGCAGACTGTCTTTCAACAAAATGCATCTGTTGCTCGACTTCCGCAATTAGCATTCGCTAGTACACCAGATGATCACCCCAACTCTACTTCATTGGAGATCTACCAAAAGCTGCCTCTAGACAACACAGCTACAGCACTAACTACAGGCCTGGCATGCTTACTACAGCTTTCCCAGTCCCCTTAGCGTTTTTTTGTAAAGCAGATTTTTCAACTGCGTTTTTGCATTTTGGGGTGTAACAAAGTGAAAATGAAGCCTTAATGTGTGCTAACCTGGGAGAGGATTGTGCGATCAGTCTGCCTTTTAAACAGGAAAGATGCAAACATAGAATGAAAGTCAGGGGCAAACAAGAGCTTGTTTTTCCAAGAATGTTTAGGCACCTCTGACTGACCCTACAGACTGTCTTGATCAGTTAATCTCAGTTTCACCATATGTTCTGAATTGTCCAAGAAACAAATAATGCCACCTGAAAGATTGCACCCCCAAAATTTTCATTCCCCAACAAAAGGCATGAAAAACTTTCAAGTATGACTCTAAATACCAATACTGATGCCTCTGAACACATTTTACAAGTGCTCCCTCATTTAGACCTGAACGATTCAAATAGACCTTGGAACTGCCGAGGTATACTCTTTTCAATTTGGGTTTGTCCTTTCTCTAGCAAAGACCCAAAAAAGAGGCCAAGGCTTAAAGGGTTAATACATGTCTGGAGTGTTCGTGGGCAACATTTGATGTATTCAATGTGCACAAAGAAGGATGACACTTTGTTGTCTTTTTTAGGGGGGGTAGAGGGAAATTAGTTTCAACGCTGCTGAAGAGAAGAACAAAGAGAATACCTAAGAAATGAATGAATTATGAGCCCTGGGAACGTCTGATGCGCTGTTTGAAGTTAAGGAGTGCAGATGAGAGGGTTAGCCGTCACACTCTGGACCCACATTTGGTGTTACAGACTTATGCAGGGTTGAAATGGGGCAAAGAATGGAGATGGAAAGATGATGATGATGTCTGCTTGACTAGTAAGGTAGAGTTGTTAACACCTGGGTGCCAAATATTGATATTTTATGTAAAAAAAAAAAACAACTCACTTCATGACTCTTCATGGATAATTACATAAATCTGGCTAACCTGACCAGGATCTTTCCAAAAAAAGAGTGATAGCAGAAATACGTTGGACAGATGTGAAAGAAGTTGAGAGTTCAACCACCTTGGGAAAAAAACACATTACCTTTTTAGTAGATTATTGGAAAGCTTAATAGATAGAAGAGATCGATGAAAGCAAAAAATAAGTCTTTTAAAATAAGAAAATGGCCCAAAAAATTGTGGAAACTTTTTCTGTGCTGGCTCTTATTTATTGTGGACAAGGTGTGTATGTGTGCGTGTGTGTGTGAGTGGCTGCTCTTTAGAAAGTGAAAGAGCAAAGAAAGCTGCACCTGCAGCTTCTATCAACCAGTGGAAAGCTCCTTTCAGCACAGCTTTAATTACAGTGTCTGCAGCTCTGCTCGGCTCAGACGGGCCGCTCTCCTCTCAGCCAACCAAATCCTCTCACACCCAGCCGCCTTCCGCTGCCACACACTCCGCCTGATCCCTAATCAGCCACGGTGCCACTCCTCATCGATCCCCAATCAGTTACAGTAAAGGGGACGCTATGGAGCCCCCCCACACACACACATACACACACTCCACCCCTTCTCCCCTTATTAGTCAGGTGCCCTGCTTTCATTGATCATAAATCAACGTCACTGGCGGCATTGATCGTCAATCACCCCCAGTGACACTATCGATCTAGCTGCTCCCTCTGCTATAGGCCTGCCCTCAGACCCTCAGCACGGCTGTGGTGTATCGATCCCTCTTCAGATACAGTATTGAGGGCTCTTTATTGATAATTCATTTATTGTGCTGTAATTTCATTTTCTTTCCTGTCTATACTGTTGTTACGGGAAACCCCCACGGTGGAAACCTAGTTAACAAACGCACAGTCCTTTGTTTGCTTCTCCGTGCTCCTCTGACTGATATGGCTTTCATGCATTTTCTGTTGAAATGTCATTATCAATTTGGGCCCAGTGGTAGCCTAAATGTTAGATAACAATATTTGTAGCAAGAAAATCATATGTTGGAACTCCTGACCATGGGGAAATTCAATGAGGGGAAAGCACCGTTTAGCAGACACCATACATTTTTGATTTCACTTTCATGCTGGCTCACAATGAAGGACTGTTTGTAATTCCCTCAGAGTGTGAATTCATGTAACTCTATGAATGTCAAGTAGTGCAGAGCTGGAAAACACCAGGCTTACTCAGCAGAATCCAGCCATGATGAATAAACCTGGTTTGCTGTAACACCATGTGGAAGCTGAGTGTGGTGCTTCATGTAAGTAATGAAGTCCTCTTCATGAGGTAAAACCATGCTTAAAGAACAGATACTTTCTGTACTCTAAGAGCTGATTTATTCTGACTGACTCAGTGTCATATATATTGAAAAATCCTTGCCGTAGGTCTCAAAGATAGGCTGTTCTGCTGAAATACAAAGCGGCCATCTTTATGATTCATCTCTATAGATGGGAGGTTTCACGGGTCACTGGAGGCGTCGGCAGTGTTATAATACTCTGCTAACAGGGACAGAGCCAGCTCCACTGCCTGCCCACACAGGCAGTGACACAGACAGTGGCAGCAGAGGTCAAACCCCAAAGGCTCAGCACAGAAACAGCTGCTCTAAAGTCCCATGATGCCACAGCCAAAACATTCTGCCATGAAAAGAGACCTCCATGGGCCAGGCCAGGACCAGAATTATGCCACAAGGCTGAGGTAGACCAGTACACAGTTATTTTACAGGTTTATTTTGACTCTTTAATAAAAGTCCCTTTATCTTAAAGTCGTCAGTTTCACAGAAGCGCAGGTTGTAGATCACTGTGTTGCAGGCGCTTTGACTGTTACACCTTAAATACATGAGATGCGTCTCTGGTCCGTTGTTTGTTGACTGCGGACATCAACTCACACCAGCTGTGTGTTTGGTCCAGTGAGCCTCATAACTGACAGACAGGTGGGGTCACAAGATCAAGGAATTCCCTTGCTTCCTACTCCATTGTCAAGCCTCTCTTCTTTCAGTTGGGCTGTAAAACCTCCACCTGTTGACTCGTGGTCTGGCTGTGCTCATGGTGTCAGTTTGTTGTTGTCAAGCTTTATTTTAAAAGTGGAGCCAGTCAAGGTTGACACATTGACTTGATTGGAAACCTTTTTGGTCCAGTGCCATGGTAGAACAGAGTCGGACCAGACATGCCTCTGGTGTATGATACTTTTTACTCATTGCATTTTAGAACAGTCCCAATGGGGCCTCTTTGTCTTTTGATGCCAGCCTCAAGTGGACACTTGGGGAACTGCAGTTTTTGTACCTCTGCTTTGACTTTGACAGCTGTTGCCACTTTCATAATGAGTTTATCCTTTTTATATTATAATCTTAATCAGAGAAAATAGAAAAAAAAAGTTTAATTTTGAAAATATCTCTAAACATAAATGTTTTATTGCTTCACTCTTCAAAACATTATGAAATAAAGTACAGCAAGTCTCTGGTGAATCTGACTCCTGCATCTGCTGCAGATGATTTTGTTTTCCTAGCTTGGATCTTATTTCAAATCCTCTCTGCATATACTGTTTTCAATCTTAAACTATACTCTTACAATTTCACAGCGACCACAATGCGGCCAGGCTGTAATTGCCACCCTGGCCAGCTGTGTAAATCGACCACTGATACTGCAGCAACAAAGATGTTGGCAGAGCGGAGCAGCATGTGTGGGTTTTGCATTAGAAACATCTGCCACGGCTACTTTAAAACTACATCTGTGTCGAGGAACCAGCGGCTCTCAGCTCTGCCAGTTGAGATGAATGTGGTGGCGACCGTCTGCTCCTCTAGATGTTATTTTAATATGCGAAGAAGAGTTGTCAGTCATGTGCACATACCAGCTTCTTACTCACACACTTTTGTCTGCTGTTTTTCCTCATTTGTTTACTCACCATGGCTACCGTTGCATGGGGAATGGCAAGTGGAATTAGCTGATTAGGCTAAAATAAAGTTCTCGTTAACTGCTACCCCTGAACTCGTCTCGCAGGAGTTGGCTAGCAGCTGGAAACCCACCGCCTGTTTGGCGCTGCTCTTGCTCTCACATTTTCTGTGAGAGGAGATTAACTCAGAGTGAGAACTCAGAGGCACTAACATATTCACCATTTCTTCATCTGCTGAAATAATTACAGCTCTGTGTTTGTGCTCAATCTTCTTCACCTTCTTCTGTTCTCACATAAATGTTCGCATATCGATCTGGATCTCCTCTAAGACACAAAAACATGCACTCACACTCGCTTCTCTAAACATGCTGACTCCCAGAGGATCGTTCTGAGTTGATTGTTGTGTTCGGACTGAAGGTAAGACCCTCATGAAAAACATGAAAACAGCTCATTTAACAGATTTCTGCGTCTTAACTGGGTTCAGTACTGTGTGAGCTCAGTGAGCCCTGAATACATAAATAATTGGCAGAATTGATGGAAGTATGAGCAGACGGATAGATGGATGGACTGAATGAAGTCTGGTTAGCTGGGCGGGTGGATGAAAAGAAGGTTGGATGATTGGATGAATAAACAGATGGCTGGAAAGATAGGAAGATGGTACGTGGTTCTATAAGTGGATGGATGAATAAATGAAGGATGAATGGGTGAAAGCCTTGAAGGATGGATAGTGGAATGAAAGGCTGTATATTTGGTTGGATGGATGGATGGATGGATGGATGGATGGATGGATGGATGGATGGATGGATGGATGGATGGATGGATGGAAGGATGGAAGGTTTGCTGGTTCAAAAGAAGAACAGATTGAGTGATGGATTTAGGGAGACAAGAGAAGGAGAGGAAAACAAAGAGAGACAGTGAGAGGGGGAGGGGGGTGGGTGGGAAAAACAAAATACATAGAGAGACAAATGAGAGGTTAAAGGGGCTGTGAGGAGTTTTAAAGTGATATTAAAAAAGTCTCACTTCTAGATATATTCCTGATTGTAATCGACACTTTAAATTGAGATTATCAGCGCCAATATTGCTGCTTACAGGTTATTTTGAAATTGCCACTTCTTAGCTTCCAGTTTGGGTCGACCAGGTTTACCAGCTGATCAACCCCATTCTTGAAGACCAGATTGGTTTACAGCACGTCTAGGTCTCTATGACAATACCATGCCAGCTGACAAATTTATTAGTGAGAAGAGATAAAATACAGATATCTGTGTTTTTCTCTGCTAAAAACAATATCTATGACTAATTTTGTATTGATGGTGGACACTGGACACTGTCAGACAGAAAAGGAACAGAAGAAGAAAGCTAAATTCAAAGTCTTGAACAAAGAAAATTTGTTCCCCATTTAATTCCAAAACAAACACACATCTTACTACGACAGTGTGCGGAGACTCTGGGCCACAAGGTGGCGAGGGAGTGCTATTAAAAAAGACCCTCCTCATAGCATCTTTAAGAGAAAGAGAGGGGTAAGAAAAGCAAAAATGGATTGAGAAACAAAAAAAGAAAGAGCAAGTAAATAAAAGTAAAAAACTGACAAGAAATTGTGAGAGAAACAAAAAGATTGAGAAATAGAGTGGACTGAAAAGCCCTGGCAGAGGAAATTTTAAAAAAAAAAGGTGAAAAAGAAACAGAAAGCCTCAGAGAGAAGCAAGATAAGAAAAGGGAGAAAACAGGGGAGGTAATAAACACACCAACAGGGTTATAGGTATTAGATGATAGATAGATAGATAGATAGATAGATAGATAGATAGATAGATAGATAGATAGATAGATAGATAGATAGATAGATAGATAGATAGATAGATAGATAGATAGATAGATAACAGGACAGAGAGAGATGCGGTGGAGTGAGAGATGGATTAGCATGTCACAGACTCCCTACATAACATTACTCTTGTTAAGTGTGCAATAGCTCATCGATCAGAGCTTCTACCACCCGCATCCACAGCTCTTCCCTCCACTTCTCTTCCCGTAATCCATAATATCATCTCAGGCCTGCAGCGGCTGGCGTGCTGCAGGGGCCCTCTATGGGGGAAGTCTAAGCAGGGGCTGATCAATAGAAATAGAGCACGTGTAGGCAGATGCAGGGTGAGAAGCAAGGCGTTGTTGACATCCTTCTTCCTGTGCTAATCTCACTCACTCATCTATAGAGTATGGATCAGAGACAGAGGACTGGACTTCTCCTGTCACTCCTGCATCCCTCTCTCTCATCTTCCTCTCTGTCACTGCCTCCTCTTGCCTTTTTGTCCCCCTATCTGTCTCTGCATCTATCCCTTTTCCGCCACGCTCTCCTCTCAACGCTGCACAGCCATTTATCAGGGCCGTGTCATTGAGCCATGTGTGCCGTCCCTGTCAGCAAAACAGCGGGCAGACTGTCTTCATTTCTACGCTGAAGGATGCGTGCGAGGCCGGCGTGGCAGTTGTGAGAGCTATCGACTGGGATCCGTCAAAACCCTCCCTGTTGGGAAGTCGCTGTCGACTGCCTTCTCATGTTGGTGGCCATTCTGAGCTGCTCTGGAGATGATAGCATACATGTTAGAGGATTGGACGTTAAGTCCTCTTTCTCTGCTTCTGTACCTTTTTCTTGAACTCTGTGATGTCTATCTCTCCTTTTCACTGCCTCCCACTCTTTCTCTTTGTCTTTCCCATAAGACACTGCCTCCTCAGTCTGGGCAGACAGGTCAAGCCAGCTGATGGGAATCAGACAGTTGTTGATCCAATTAGAGAACCCCTCGAGCAGCATCAGAGCATAGCAGAATCCCAATAAAAACTGTCCTTTCTTCCCTTTCTTTTTTTTCTCCAAGTATGCCCTTGCAGTAAGAAAAAAACAGAAAACGAATGACTTTCAAGAGACTAATATCTCATGGAACTTCAACCACCTGTGGAAACGGTAAACCAAAGCTCCAGTAGAAATGTGCAAAGCCTCCTGTGACTGAAGCTTCTCAGTTTGACATATTTTGTTTCAAGTGGCTGAACAGTTCCCCTCTTCACCCTTTTAGGACTGAGAGCAAAGCGAGTCCAACCCAGTTTGACTTCCAGCCCTTGTGAGAGGCCTCTTTTGTAACCACCTCGATGCTGAAAAAGCTGGCTGTTTCCCTGAGCAGAATGTCTCACACATGTCTTGTACGGCTCGGGGGGCATTGCTGCATTGATTTCACCATTCAGGCCAAGCAGATGTACAGCCAGCGCATGAATATATGACGTTACTGACATTGATGTATGATAATACACGTGTTGATTTGCATTCAAGGATCAGATGTTGTTCAGCCGGCCTAGGGAGACCATCCGGAGCGTGCGAGTGCGCTTTGTCTGCAGATACCAGAATGAAAAAGGACTGGTGTGATGCTGTGTTCTCACTGTGCTGGCTGTTATTCTGCAGACAAAGGGCTGATTTCCCCCAGATGCTGGCCCACAGGAAGCACAGGCAACAGGAACAATTACTTACACACGCAGTGCTAATAAGTGCAACAAGCTTCAATTTAATACCTATTGTAATTCCACTGCCTCACACAGAAGTACATCTGCACTCTCTTGGTACATTTTACAGTGTGTTAATGTGTCTATTGATGAGCAGAAAGCCATGACTATCTTCTCAGAGCCACATGCATAGTGAGGAGTGTGATTAAGCCGAGGCTGTGATCAAATGAGGCTAGCTGCAGAGACATCATGCTAATCTGTGCATTTGTGTGTACAGTTTGTATGTTCCCCTTTAGTTGGTCCAAAACACACATACATGTGCACACAGAAAGTCTGCAGTCACCCCTTGTTAATGTGTTTACCAGTTCCTACAGCAACCCACATAAAGAGACAAATAGGAGTTCCCATGCAGCACCTTGTTAGCGCCAGCTCTTGACCTCTGACCAACAGCACTTTATGTCTTTTTCCCATGTTTCAGGATCATTAAATGGCAGCAAATTGGTTCATAATTGAGGTTTTATTTTTCCGAGCGGCCCCCTTCAAGCAGGAGCCTGTTCAAAATGTGTTGTACTTGGAACCGGTGACCTAAAGACGCAGCATCAGCAAGCTAGCATGGCCTAGTTTATTCCAGGCACTGCCAGCGATGACGATGTGTGTGTGTGGCAAGAGGTCTAAGAAAGGTTTTTAGTCTGGCAGCAGTTTGGATTGCGTGTGAATGTGTCTGCTGGTATTTTGGTGTGTTTTCGAGGTTTTATAGCGGGGCAGGAGAAGGGTGTGTGAGTGTGTGTGTGTGTGTGTGTGTGTGTGTGTGTGTCAGGGCGAGTGTGATCACAGGCTGGGTGGGGTTGTATGAGGCTGTTGATCTTGGGCAGGAGTCTTAAACAAATTGGCCGCTTCACTGTGGGAACTGGAGGTTGCAGTCACAGGGGTAACGTCAGCGTGCTCTGTGTCAGATTCTCCAAATCGCTCCGATAGCTAATTATCTCCCAGAGTGCCAGAGGAGAGGTTTGGAAGAGCTTTTGTTGTGTTACTTAGCTTTGTTTCTTTTTCTCCATTCTCATGGCTGACTGTGAAAGTTTGGCCCCCCATAGACCCTTAAGATGTTAAAACATACCAACACTCTGTGTCTGTAGAGGCTTGTTCTGAAGTGGCCATTGATGAAAAACTTTCATCAGGGTGTTCAGTTGATAGTTCATAGGAAAAGCTGATCAACCCCATTCTTGAAGTCCAATCCTTCAAATCTTTGATTTTACCTAAATCCTTCTTTTGGCAAGTCAGTCCAACAGAAATGGTTCAGGATTTTGGGATGCCAGTCACAGACAGAGCCCAGACCAC
Source organism: Halichoeres trimaculatus (assembly GCF_033239565.1). NCBI lineage: Eukaryota > Metazoa > Chordata > Actinopteri > Labriformes > Labridae > Halichoeres > Halichoeres trimaculatus. The sequence goes on from NW_027437192.1 coordinate 12,290,853, forward strand.
CCTGGTTACTGGTTTGTATCTGCCTTTGCTACCAAGGTTAAAAGAAAGCATGTTATCATTGAGTGAATCAGTGATTCTGAATGTATCAGATAAACTGATATTTGAACAATTTTTGACACTTAGTATAACATCATTCCTCTTTGGTTCCACTGCAGTCATGAAACTTCCCCCCGTCATCATCACAGTTTGTTTTACTGCCGTCACTACCTTCTCGACTCTGATAAGACCCCCCACCCCTCCATCCTTTGCTTTTGGTCAAGGCCCGATCACCCCTAACATCTGGGAGTGCAGATTAAAGCCTCAACAATTCTCTTGGTGGGTGTCACAGCATGATGAAAGGTCCCGTTGCTCAACCTCCCACAGACAGCCGCATGTCTTAACAGAGCGGCTGTGTCACGAGCTGCCAGGCCTGTAATGTGAACGCGATGACAGGCAAGCTGTCAGGTCTTTTCTAAGCCACCAGGTGCGGGGAGGCAGCCGTTCACTGTCTGGACAATCTTGCTGGCTTTGTGCGTACTTCACTGTTGCTGAACTGTCCAGTGTTCTGAACTGAGTGTTTGATCCTGGTATGGATTCTTTCTTTGCTCCTTGTTTTCTCCATTGTCTCTTTCTTCAGTCACCCACCTGTTTCTCTTATCTCCGTCACTCCCCATCCACTTTTTGACTTTCCCTTCTTTCTCACTGTCTCCTACGTTTCTCTCCGCTCCTCACTCTGATTCCTAGACCCAAAGATCCTCTGCCAAGAGAGGCACCAAGTTCTCACAAGAGAAGCTCACTAAGAACTTTTTTCCTTTCAGTTTTCATCATTCTCCTCTCTTCATCACCTCATCACATGATGACTGTTTGTCTTTTTTGTGCACACCTGCAGCTTAAGTGTGGGAAAGTGCCCTTTGAGAAGTTATCTTTACAGAGACATATGTAAACACAATTCTTTTAGCACCTCTTATTGGCAGGACAGCAGACAGAGCAAACAGCACAGAGGGCTTTTACTGCTTTTTAATGGAACTAAAGACGGATGATTTATGTCTTATTCTCCTGCTGATAGAAATGGTTACAGTGCCCCTAGTGTGCTCTCCAGGAACAGTGTCATTCATAATCAACAGCTTCTTCTCAAACAGCACAGCCTGCTAAGTCCCTTGCACTGGTGGATGCAGAGTGGAAAAAGGCATAAAATTTCAAATAAAAGAGAACATGGCTGTAAAAGTACATCACAGAGGGAATATGCGCGAGGAACAGGAACGCCTTCTAGAAATAAGCCTTGGCTGGCAGAGCCAGAGTCCTGCATTACCATCTCAGAGGTATTTACAAGAGCGATTACTGTGATTATTATTTCAACAATACCCAGCAATGCTCTTTCATGGGTTGCCAGCCTGAGCCGGGGTAGGGAGGGCCTGCCAACATCGTCGGTCTGGGAATCTGTCTCGAGCTCCATAGGAGAGCAGAGAGAGTGGAGGGAGGAGGGAGAAACAGAGATACCGCGGTAGTAGCAGACTCATGAAACACAGTTCAAAAGGCTTCTTCTCCTTTGAAAGGGGTGACAGAACAAAGTCCTCCTAATATGATTTTGTCCTCTCTCCCTGTCTCTGCAGCTCCCACGGAGCCTTTGCTGTGCAAATTTGCCGACGGAGGGCAGAAGAAACGCCAGAGCCAGAGCAAGTACCCTCAGAACGGGAGGCCGTGGCACAGAGAAGGCGAGGTAAGAGACAAGAGCCGTCAACACCCAGGGTGTCACAGATTTATAACATGTTTGTTTACTCTTTCAAACCTAAGATGAATAACTGTCACAAGGTGCAGAAACAAATCGAATAAACCAGGAGCCCTAGATAACAAGGGGTTTTGTTAAGTGACCAACTTTAAAACCTGGTTCACCTCAAGCATGATCCGAACATCAGAGATTAACCTGAAAAACTTTATTTCTTCCTCATCGCATTTTGATACCCAGACCTCTATCTGCTCTCTGACTTCCTGAATCATAAATTATTGAAATGGTCTGCTTAGTTTCTTTTAACAAAAGAAATGATTAAATGTTTGGAGTGACTACATTTGGCTTTGTGATTACAGAATGTTTGCTCTCAGATCTTTGAATGAACAGGCACAGCAGGTGCAGGTCCTCAAAGCCGGCCTGAGTATGTTGGTTTTGCCCATTAAAAATTTGTCAGATCTTCTCTGCCAATACCAAGATCAATAACCAATCTTAATCAATCAACTAATCAATCAATATATCTTTATTTGTATAGCGCCAAATCATAACAAACATAATTGCAGGACACTTTCCAAAAACACTAATGGGGTTAGATCTGTTAACGTTAATAAAAATTTTATTGGCAGAAACCCAACATCAAGACAAAATATCTGTCTTATCTCGTCTTAATCCACAATGAGTACAGCACTTAGCAACATTTAGCAAGTTACAATAGCAAGGAACAACTTCCCTCTAATAGGCAGAAACCTTGGGTAGACTCGTGTTAGACAAACATCTGCCTTAACCCCTTACTGCCTGAATTAATTAACAGTTATAAAAATATATGTTTTTTTTGGTTGTTGTTTTTGATTTTTGCATTCTTACAGATGTTAAATTAAGTGGAGATTGTACATTTAAGTATAGTACACACAATAGTTATAACTAAGTTATACTGTATGTATAGACACGGGAAGTTCATCCCCTGACCAATATGTTGTGGCATAGTGGATCTGATTCGATCTTTGGTATGTGTAGAATATGAATCAATATGTAATGATGAGATACAAAGGTAATTTCAGCTGCATAAAGACCTGATAGGGTACGTAGCAAATTTGCGTCAACAGGCATCAAGGGGTTAACTGTGTTGTGGTTAGAGAGATTTTCATTCCACTTCATACTGTTTAAACCCAAACTTCATGAGTTTCAGGCATTTACATTAGTTGATGAAACGCTAAACCTTAAACTCAAGGAAAAATCAAAAGTCACAACAAGTAAACATGCTTAATACTAAGCTGATTTACTTTGTTTATACTGAGAATTTAGCAGGTGAAGGAATCCAGACTGAGGACCACATGCCGTCATCTTGCTAGGCTTGAAGTGCCTCAAAAACTGCTCCCCCTGGTGACTGGCTGCAGTGTGGGTTAAAAAATCCATCTCTCCAGTCATTCCAGATGAGCTGTGGTCAAACTTTAAAATATTAATACTGATAATTTTTTGATAATTGATAGTGTTTCTCACACCCAATTGTTGTGGTGATGTCAAAATAATATTGCTGCCTTGTGTTCAAGTCCTCTTTTTTCTGAAAAGTTCAGTTTTCATTGGTTATAAGTGGTTAAAAACGAGGCTTTGGGTCACATTTAATGATAATTGACAGCTGCTGCTCTACTGTATTTTTTTCGAGGATTGTGAAATATGTCAGACGGGAGAGCCAAGAAGAGATTGGACTCTCCAAAGAAAAAAATTATTATAATTCTTGGCCCCTGGCTCCAATCCCTACAATTGTAAAAGGTGGAGCCATGCGGTCCACTACATATACAGTCTATGGTCTGAATCCCTGAATGCTAACAGACACAAGCTATTTTCTTTCTTTGAGAAAAACCATTACTCTTCAAGAAGTGATGATAACGAAGTGCTGAGGTCAACATTTTCAAGTTGACCCAGTTAAACCATATAACAATCCAACTCAGTGACGTGACATACGAGGCATTCACCTCTGAGGTCATAGTGTTTCTAATAGCAGACCCCACCTCACTCATAAGGCCCCTTGAGTCAGCTCCAACATCTGGTCTTACGTTCACCATTACTGCCTGCCATTTGTATTTACTCTCAGGTATGAGGCTGTTAAAAAAAAGAGCGGAAAAACACCCAGATATCGATCAAGCTGCCCCCGGATGCACAGGCGCTGTCACGTAAATTGCATCTCAAGCCAAACGCCTCAGTGAACACGTATATTCCCGCCATACATCAGGATGCAGGGAAACCAGAAATTGGATACAGCGCCATGGTAACATATTCATCAGCAACATGTGGAGACAAGGTTAAAGTGTCTTCATATGATACAGAGCAGCTATACTGGGAAGGACACGCAGAGGAGACAGGTAGAGAGACCGGACTATATAGAACAGAATGAATAAACACACACATACACACACATATTGGGAGAGGCTGACAGTTGTGCTGAAGCGGCAAGGTAAGGGAGATGAAATGTTTGTCCTTCAGCAAACACATGCTCTCTGTGTGCCTGTGTGGGTGGTGGAGGTTCTGTGTGTGTGTGTGTTTGTGGACACTAAACATGTATGTGCGTGTGTGTGTGTGTTTGTGTCTGTCCATCACATGTTCAGCAGGCCTCACACCTATGAGCCAGTGGAGCGTGTTTAACCTAAATCACATTGCTACATCCCCCTGACACTCTGCTCATTGACAGGGTCAGCTAAGTTGACTTGAGGTGAAGAGAGATGATTTTGTGTGAGTGTGTTTGTGTGTCTGCTTGATCTTTAAGAGCTTAAAGGAAAAAAGCTAGCCACCAAAACAGTGACAAGACTCTTTTCATCCTTTGCTTAATTCATTCCCCTCCACTCACCTCCTTTATGTTACACTCTATCTTTGACCTAATCTTAAGCCAGCCGCCCACTATGTCACACTGATCTAACCTCCTGTAAAATATGTTTTTATACCGCTAATTTGCTTTTCTGGAGCACATCCAGCTGCAACATTATTCGTAGCCAGAGAGTTTGACTTCTATATTAAGTTTAGAAGTCAAATTGAGGATCTCACGTTGGGTTTTTGGCACACAAAGTGCAGAGTTTTCTAACTTGAGACCTGCATTTTTGACCTCCAACATATTTTGGCTACAAGCAACTTAGACATTTGGTTAAGCAGAGGAAATCCTCAGATTCTGGTTTGCTGAAAAATGTCCTGTTATGTTTAAAAAAAAAAGAGAATTAAGACTTGGGGCAAAATATTAAACCGGTATGTTTTTCTCACCCCAATGGCATTTTTTTACCCTGTACAAGCAACTCAGTTGTCATTTCTGTCTTTAAATATCTTGAAATATTAAATTTTCTTTTATTTCGGGTAATGTCTGGCCCATATCAAGTGTACAAAGATGAATTTTGCTTAATATAAGAAGAAGACTTGCTCAATTAACTTTACCTAGATTTTGCAGTGCTTTAACTCATTTTTGACAAAGTTCTTTAAGTCAACCTAACACGACCACACAATGCTGCTTTAGCTATTCTCTGACTTTAATGATAAAAAGCTCAAGTCTTTGATTATTAACTTGGCTGAAACTAAAATCATATCACCAACAAGCTTAGCTGAGGTTTTCTTTTTTTGCAGACAGTTGTTCTTAACAGCCAGAAATGACATCATGAAGGCTGTGAGGTG